>NW_008631569.1:15020-15506 GCF_000691845.1 Merops nubicus
AGTCATGAGTCTTCTTCTGCTAGGTCAGGGTTCAAATCCTCCCTTCCAACACCACTAAGCAAAAAAACTCCTCCAGCTTTACAAAAGGTTTTGCTTGCAGGAATGACCTCCAGAGGTCAGGAGGTGATCAGCTCAGGACAATAAAGGGAGGGCTGATGTATCTGCTGGGTACCCTGGCTTTTGACAGGACAAGGGTTAGAGGCTGGAAGTTTGGTGTTCTTCAAAAGCTGCCCTGAGGGAATGAGTTTTGATCGGCCTCAACTGAGCTGCAAACCTGGAGGGGAAGGTGGATCAGCCTTTGACTGGCACAGCATGAAGGCTCTCAAAGACATGAGGTTGCACAGACAGATGTTTTTCTGTGCCCACCTCAGGACATGGGCATCTTCTGGGACCCACTTGGCCAAGCCTACCCAGAGAGGCTGTGGAGTCTCCTCTGGAGAGATCCCAAACCCTCCTGGATGGGCGCCACCCCGCTGGGGGGGGGGC
>NW_008631569.1:15537-22286 GCF_000691845.1 Merops nubicus
GGAGCAGGGGGGTTGGAGGAGATGATCTCCAGAGGTCCCTTCCAACCCCACCACGCTGGGGCTCTGTGATCCTGTGAAGTCATAGTTGGGGGACCACGGAGGATGGGCATGGATGGTGACACAGGTAGGGAGGCCATGGGCTGGGGGTGAAGACAGAGGGGACAGGGTCTGTGTGTGGCAACATCCAGGGGTGTTCAGCGTGCCCAAGGAAGGACTTGAGCCCTGAGGCTGGAGTTCACCCAAATCAAAGGGTGACTTTTGCTTTGCTGGCAGCAAGGAGAAGATCAGAGCTCAGGGGGCTTCTCTCTGCTGCCCACACCGAGCCTGTAAAAAGGCATTTTCTGACTCTTTGCCTTTTTGTTGTCCTTGGCCAGTGCCATGGATGAACACGAGTTATTCTGGAGCTTTCTCCTTCACCCACAGCCCCACACCCAACCCCCTTTGCCCCCTTATTCTTCAGGCACGTGCATCAAAGCCCACACAGGACATCATGGTGACCCCAAGAGGAGAACCCCACGAGATGAGGGTGTGCACAGCATTGGTCAGGCTGTTGGACGTCCTGTGTGTGAGGAATTTAACACATTCCTCCTGAGTTTGAACCAGAATAACAAGTGTCTTTGTTTATTGAGGTATTTATCTACTTCTATATTTGTATTCTGCTGGGGAGGGTGGAGCAGTGGAGAGCTGGGAGGGAGTTAATGGTCTGGTTTTAAAGCAGGACCTGTGGAGGTGTCTTGATATCCCACCCCCTGAGAAAAAAAAGCCTTAAATGCACTTAAAATAGTAAAATAAACAAACAAACATAGTTCAGTGTGAACTCCTCAAAGGTGGAGGGAGATGAAGTCACATAGAACCATAGAATGGTTTGGGAGGGACCTTTCAAGGTCATGTCCAGCCCCCTGCAGGGACATCTGCAGCTAGAGCAGGGTGCTCAGAGCCCCCCCAACCTCCCCTGGGATGGTGCCAGGGATGGGGCAGCGACCACCTCTCTGGGCAGCCTGGGCCAGGGGCTCAACACCCTCAGCACAAAACATTTCTCCCTTCTCTTGAGTCTAAATCTCCCTCTTTGAGTTTAAAACTGGAGGTGTTCAAGGCCAGGCTGGATGGGGCTTTGAGCAACGTGAGTGGGAGGTGTCCCTGCCCATGGCAGTGGGGTTGGAGCTAGATGATCTTTAAGGTCTTTTCTAACAGAAACCATCCCAGGATTCTGTGAAATTTTAGGAAATAAAGAGAAGCTCTCCCAGGAAGCATTGAGTTGTGCCTCCCTGATGAGGAATGGATATTAGGGAGCCAACTCACTGCGGAAGGAAAGCCCTGGATTGTGACATTTTGTTATATGAGAAATCAATCTCAAGTGATCTACTAGTCCCTTGTTGCTTTAGAGAAAAGAAAGAAGGTCTATTAATTGTTCCAGTTAGATTGTTCATGCTAGAAAAATCATGGAGGAAAATGAGCCAGGAGAAAGAAAGAGCTGCTGACCCCCCAGCTTCCTGCAGGGTAAGCTGGATGAAAAGAGTGGCTTGGAGGAAGTCCTGGCATGGACAAACCCCTGCACCCTAGTGAATGGGGATTTTGTACTACTGCAGATTCTTCTGCTGGATCTCACCTAAACAGGCATGACCCCTCCAATCTAGATGGAGCTCCAGGTAAGTGGCTGAGGTCCTTTGGATGCCCATGGGTGGACACCTTGGCGTAGCTGAGGGAAGATTGGTTGTACCTTTGGACTCTGCTCAGGACTTATGAGGAATTATCTGCCAGTAGAAGTTGGGGCAAAAGCTTCCTTGGTTCTGAAGTTCAATTTAGGTGTTTTTTTTTGTACCAGCAGGTCTAGACAGCACCCCAAAGATGATGTGGGAATGCTCCCTGACTGCTATGGGCTTGATCAAGGACTCCCCTCGATGCTTCAGACCGTGGTGTTACTGTGCAGATCTGCTCCTCTCCACCACAGCTCTGACTTGGTGACAGCTCCTCACCACAACCTGGACCCCTTGCTGCCAGCCTGAGGGTTGGGTGAACCCCTACCAAGCTGGCCCTCTGTGTTGTAGACTAACAGAGGACTCAGAGCTGGTTATATCTGCAGCAAAGATCTGGCTGTGGAAGGGGAGAGAGGCAAAAGACAGGTCCAGGAGCCTCGTACACCGATGGTCAGAGAGGGCACGTTGGCAAAACCCTTGCAGAAATCACGCCACGTTGAGTTAAACCTCCCAAACTTTGCAGCAGAGCACGTGCTGAGCACAGCCCAGCCTGAGCTGAATTGGGGCCCAGTGCCTAAAACCACAAGACCTCTGTGGGGAAGCTCATTAGCTCTTCCTGCCTCTGCTGCCTTTTAATTCCTCCCAGCTGACTTGCAAGCCCTGCGAACATCTCCCTGGCCACGGTGCCCAGCCCTGCTGGACTCCAAGACAATGCTGCTCTTCAGGAGCAGGAGGGGTAATGAGAGGATTAACAACTGCCCTTCTCTCGGGTGTTTTTATGTGCTGTGTGCCTCCAAGGACAGGATTTGTACTTCATGTCCTCTCTGGAAAAACACGCTGGAGTGTATTTTATTTGTTCTCCATGGCATGGTGTAGGTTTGGCCAAGAGAAAAGCAAGAAGCAAGAGCTGCTGAAGCTGTAAACAGGGGAGGAGCAGATGTTTCTTCCCTTCTGCAGAGAACACGAGGCAAAAGAGAGAGAGAAAGAAAAGGGGAGAGAGCCAGAGCTGCCCAGGAGGGAGGAACAAAGCGTGGTGTGATCCCCTTGGGAAGGAGCTGGAAAGATCTTTCCTGCTTCCATTAGAATGCAACCTGAGAGATGTGGAACGTGTGGCTGTTCTCTGCGTGGGGCTCCTGGAAAATCTGGGGCAGGAGAGAGATCTGGCAAGTCTGGGGTGGTGGGTTAACCCTGGCTGAGCAAGAGATGCCCACCAAGCCACTCTCTCATCACTACACTTCAAGGGTAGCCACACCTTGGGTGTTATCAGCATCCTTCTAAGCCCCAACACAAAAGCCCTGCACCAAGAAGGGAAAAACAGCTCAGCCAGACCCCACATATCTTGCTAGGCAAGAAAAGAGAGAGCAAACCAGCAAAGAATACTTTCCTGAGAATGATTTCTGGGTACTGGCTGACTCAACCTTCCCAACCCACCACCAATGGTCCACGCTTGGCTCTGTAAAGGGAGGAAACACCTGAGAATGGCAGGGCTGAGGGAGAAGCTCCTGGGAGGTCCTGTTTTGGGTGTGCTTGTGGGTGTTTTCCACTCAGGTCTGGATGGTGAGTCATGAAAAACTATCACTTGTTCTGAGCCATGGAAGTGTGCTTGGAGTCTGCTGGGCCATAGCTCAGGCTTGGCATGGTGAGGACACCTGCTTTGTGTGATGATGCTGGCTCATAAAAGACCAAATTGAGCCTGGTTCTGGGTGATCCTCAGAGGTTTTGAGGCCATCTACATAATCTAGTAATTGCTGGGCTGCATCTCTCTGTTGAAGACATCTATCTTTGGGACTCCTGTGTCTTGTCCTCACCATCTTCTGTGGTCAGGGAAGGTGCTTTTGAAGGGGGAATGGTGCACAGAAGTTGGCAATATAAGACCTGGGAAAAGAGGAGAGGTCAAAGCTGAAGAAGATGGCAGTTTTGAGTTGCAAAACTCGTGCAGAGTGGGGGTACCACTGCTGTGGTTTTCAGTACAGAGGTGAGAGTTATTTAAGCTCAAGGACGACGTCAAAACAAAGGCAAATGAAGATAAACTCAGCACAGATCAATTCAGAGGGGAAATGAGAAGGTCTCTAAAAGGCAGAAAATGGGTATTTTGGAACAGGTTCAGTGAGAAGAAACCAAGGAGAGGTGATGGCCCCTTGTGGAGTTCAATTGATGTTGGGAAGGATGGTTGGTGCTTTTAGTGCTGATGGGAAGGGCTGGACCTCGTGGGCTGGTTGGTCCTTCCTTTCCTGACTGTTGGGAAACCAATGTGTAGGAGCTTGAAAAGTCCTTTTGACTAAGGCATGAAAACCATCCTCATTATGAACCTAAAGAACTGAGGAACCCCAAGGCAAAGGCCTCCAGAAACTGAATTCAGAACAGACACCCCTAAAACACAAACAGAAAGAGCCTGGATATCTCATAACCTTGCTTCTACTAACATCTTCCCAGCTCATTTATTCCAGCAAGTCCATCTGAGTTACATTTCCCTCTGAATGCAATTTCCTCCTACCTTTTTTGGTCAGCTTCTCACTTCATTTTGCTCCCCACCCAAAGCTCCAAGTGGAGTTGCTGGTGAGTGATTGAACCAGTTGTATTTTTCTCCCCATGGAGGTGGCTGCTTTTCCATAGATGATGATGTTGAACTAGATGATATCAAAAGCTCCTTTCCAACCCAAAGCATTCTGTGATGATGCTATGGCTGTAGAAATGCCCGTTTGTCCCTCCAGTCCAGACTGGACTCCTTTCTCAGCAGAAGGGCACCTGGACAGGCAGGTAGGACCTCCCCAGGAGACAAACCAGAACATGAATGTTAAGTTTCCACCCTGAATTACTCTCTGGAGATGTTTAGACAGCAGCTACAGGGGAATTCATGGGATAAATGAGACACTGATTTGTGTGGGTGCTGTCACACCAACCTGGGTGCCACCACAAGTTGAGGTGTCTCCAGCAGTGGTGGGATGAGGGTTAGTCATGGAAATATGCTGCTTATACACCCATCACCTGGACTTCTCTCTGTGGCCACAGGGAAGGGGTTATTTTTTGGTCTCAGGAGTGCCATGACTAAAGAACAACAAACCTTGAATCAGTGGGAAGATTAAAGGAGGTCTTGTAACCTCTCTGTAAGGGTCTGGCTGCTCAGATGCAGATCTATGACTCAGGCCACTCATTAAATACTCACAGACAGATGATTTAAGTATCAGAGCTCATTGAAAGAGAGGATTTTAGCTGCTAATCCAATAATCTTAATTACATCATATTGATAATCAGCAACGAGACAAATGCAAGGGAGGCAAAGGCTGAAGACAGGAGTCCAGAGAGCCTCTGACTGAGCAGGGCCTGCTGCCAGGAGAAAGGAACCTGTTTGATGTCAAAATTTAGTGGAGGCAAGTTGTGTTGGCTTTTACCTGGGGGTGCTGCCTCCAGCCTGGGGGAGCTTCATCTCAAGGACTTCAAGGGATCTGTCAGAAAGCTGGGGAGGGACTTTCTACAAGGACTTGGAGTGGCAGGATGAGGGGGAATGGCTTCAAACTGAAAGAGGGGAGATTTAGATTGGATGTAGACTCTGAGGGTGGTGAGACCCTGGCACAGGATGCCCAGGGAAGCTGGGGATGCTCCATCACTGGAGGACCCAAGACAAGGCTGGATGGAGCTTTGATCAACCTGCTCTAGTGGGAGGTGTCCCTGCCCATGGCAAGGCATTGGAGCTAGATGATCTTTAAGGTCCTTTTCCAACCCAAACCCTTCTATCATTCCACAAATTCAGTTTGTTTCTGTGTGCCTGTCAATGTGGACTATGAAAATCCACAGATGGATCCATGGCATGTCTCTTCTAGAAAGAAATGCACATGCAGAAGCCTTCCTGATGGAGAATGTCTTTCAGGTTAATTAACCACAATCCTTGATATACAAAACTCATTTAAGAACAAGCTCCTCTCTTGCAATTAGCCCCACAAAAATAGTTAAGAAAAAACCAACCCAAACCACACTTGCATCCACCAGTCATTTAATTGGAAGCCTTTTTTAAAGGCAAGATAATTTGCTGCTATGCATTCTAGATGCAGGGCTGATTATCTGCAATTACACACAATTAGTTGATTAGATGAGGGGTAGATCTGGGCTCTGAGTGGCATCACAGCTTTCCTGATTCCCAGGGTTAAAATGAGTCCTGCAAGTGGAATCACCTCAGACTAGAGCAGGAAAAATGGAGTTACCTTGAGTTTAGTGAAGCTGCACTGGTTTATCCTGGGCTGAGAATCCCAGTAGGAAAGTGTGATTCCAAACTGGCTGAGGTATCAAAAAATCCCAGACTGGTTTGGGTGGGAAGGGACCTTTCAAGGTCATCCAGTCCAACCCCCTTGCAGGGAGCAGGGACATCTGCAGCTAGAGCAGGGTGCTCAGAGCTCCATCCAACCTCACTTGGAGGAATTTAGGTTGTCTGTAACAAAGACAGAACGAAGACTGGACAGTGAATTTTGCAACAAAACTAAAAAGAAGCAGTAGCAGAATATTTAAGAACCAGAAACTGTCTCATAACTACATCAAAAGAAAGATCCATTCACCTCCAGATCTTTTTTTCTTTCCCATTCCCTGCTGATTAATCCAGGGGGGGATTTAAAGGGAAGGGAATATACTGCCTGGATTAGTAACACCATGCTTTCCAAATTGAGCTCATAAATCCAGATGGATGCTCACAGAATCATCAAAGCAGAGGCAAGTCATCCGTGAAGGTGAGATTTGCAAGTGAAATGGGCAATTTGAGTGAGATGATATCACAGACAATCCCTGCATAGTCCCCCCCCCATCTCCATGCCCTCGTACACTGCTGCAGGGGGACATTGGGCTGGAGGGAGACTGAGGGATGCAACCAGCCAGCTCAGATTTTGGGGGTCTGAAGGGCTTCTTGGGGGTCTGAAGGAATGCAAGAGACTTGCCTGTAGAAGGCAGAGTCCTGGATTAGATCAGCACTGGTATGACCAGCAGGACTAGGGCAGAGGTTGTCCCTGTGGACTGGGCACTGGGGAGGCTGCCCCTTGAATCTTGGGGCCCGTTTTGGGGCCCTCACGCCCACAA
>NW_008631569.1:22376-38547 GCF_000691845.1 Merops nubicus
CAGGGGAGACCTTCTGGCTCTGCACAGCTCCTGACAGGAGCCTGGAGCCAGGGGGGGTCGGGCTCTGCTCCCAAGGGGCAGGAGAAGAGGAAACAGCCTCAAGTTGCCCCAGGGGAGGCTGAGTTTGGAGCTGAGGAAAATTTTCTTCACTGAAAGGGTTATAAATCATTGTGCCAGGCTGCCCAGGGCAGTGGTGGAATCCCCCTCCCTGGAGGGGTTTAAGACTCCTCTAGATACGGCGTTTAGGGACCCGGTAGAGTCAGACTAACGGTTGCACTTGATGATCTGAAAGGTCTTTTCCAACCTAAACAATTCTGGGACTCTGTGGATTCTTCTGGGCTACCTGCCCTGCATGGGAAGGGAGGAGGATTGAGCCCTGCAGCAGAGAGGCACGACATTGGCTTCTCCTTCCAGGGAAGCTCACAGCTTGGTGCACGCTTTTGCTGCTCTAATTCCTCGTTGAGTACATCAGGCTCTTGCTTTATATTTTTATTCCTCCTCTTTTGTTTGGATGCTCTTTTTGACTGAGGCAGAGCTGTTCACTGCTGGCTCCTGGTCTTGCCCTTTGGCTGAGTCACGTTTGTCACTTGGAGGTGCCTCCTGCTGAGGGGGTAACAAATGTTTGCAGGAAGTGTTGCTGCTCTTGCAGACTCTGGCAATCCGTCAAGAAGGACGAGCTGACTGTCAAGAGAAGCACATCAGCTGCTGATGGGCATGGTGCTTGAGTTCAGGCCAAGCGTCTGAGTCCACTTAGTGCTCTGATTAAAGAGCAGAACATGCCTGTGGGGCCTCCTGCAATTTGTCACCGTGGAAGGGGCCAAGGCAAGGATGATTTACAAGGAGAGGAAATACAGATGTTTGCCACCAGGCAAGGAGCCCTTCATGGAGGAGCTTATCAACAGGGTGGAAAAACGAGAGGCTGGTGGTGAGAGTGGAATCATTGAGTCACTTTGATTGGAAGAAACCTTTAAGATTGAGTTCAACCCTTTCCCCAGCACTGCCAGGTCCCCACTGCCCCGTGTCCCTCACCCCACATCTCCACGGCTTGGAAACCCCTCCAGGGGTGGGGACTCCACCACTGCCCTGGGCAGCCTGGCACAGCCCTAGGCAACCCTCCAGGGCAAGAAATTGTTCCCCGGGTAAAGGCCTTTCCCTCTGATGATGGCTGCAGCCAGGAGAGGGGAAGGCATTTGTGAACCAATGTGGAGCTATCTATAGGTAGAGCTTGGGCTGGGTATGCCCAGGGTACCAGTACAGGCTTTGCAGGCAGTGTATAAACCATGCTGGGTGTTGCTCATGTACAGACAATTGCTTGTTCAGGTGCCACCAGGACTCTGGGCTTGATGCAATCCTCAGGGTTGCTCCTTTGACCTTGGTGTCCCCACTGCAGAGGAGAAAGAGTCATGGCTCTGGCCAAACTTCAGAGAAAGTGAGCTCCTTCAGAGAAAATCCACTAAAAGCTCAGCTGAGAGACACCTGGATGTCCTGCTGGGGTTCATCCACCCGGGTTAAATCTACCCCAACAGCACACACTTGACTCCTTCCTGCTCTCTGAGCTGTGGTTGGTTGGTTGGTGATGGCACCTCGGCTGCTTCCAGTCTTAGAGGGTGGAGAAGTCAAAATGAGACAGGGGAACAAAGATC
The DNA here is from genome assembly GCF_000691845.1 of Merops nubicus. Taxonomy (NCBI): domain Eukaryota; kingdom Metazoa; phylum Chordata; class Aves; order Coraciiformes; family Meropidae; genus Merops; species Merops nubicus. The sequence goes on from NW_008631569.1 coordinate 24,020, forward strand.
CTTTAACCTATCTCATGTAGAGAGGAGACCCAGAGCATCTTCCAGGCTTCAGTTCCTGGCTGGGAGGAGGTAATAAATGAAATTTGGATTTGGTTTGAGTCACCTGTTGATGGAGACAAGAGTTGTTGGTGTTCATGGAAGCAGCTCAGCAGGTTGAGGAGAAAGAACTTAGGGGAGTGTCATCAGTAAAAGACTTTCTGGGGAAGTTTCAACTGCCAAGTAGGCATTAATTTCTATAGGCTTTCATTAGATTTAGGACTTTAACTGCTTCCAGGTTTTTGGAAGTCTCCCCTATGGAATGGGATTGATAGAAACATGTCAGGGACAGTGCAATGCACTCGTTAGCAAAAGCAAGAAGAGAAAGAGCTGTTCAGAAAGACATTTGGGTGTACAAAACATTGAGAATGATGACAAAGCAACTTCACTCTGCTGCAGAGAGCAACCTCTTGGCATCTGGAGACATCTGGATGGTGGACAACTGTCCCCTGGCCTGTGCAGGGCTGAGGAGGCTGAAGATGCATGTAAATAACATACCATTTACTAGGGAAGAGGAGGATAGTTGAGGAAATCATTTCAGAGGGCATAAACTAATCAGAGATGATTGGAGAAGGAAGATGCTCCTCTAATTGGATTTGATCCAAAGGATAATGCAATGAAACAATAACGTTGTTTATCACCTGTTGTAAGGGAGTTGTCTGGGCAGAGAATAAAGAAAGAAATAGTTTTATGTCTCTGTAATAAGAACCTCTGAATATTCTCATCTAGATTTGCAGGGTTGAAAGCGATGGGGGATAATGAGATCTTCAGAGCTGACCTCATGCAGCCCATTGTCCTTCCAGTTTCAGAGTCATCTCTGGGCTGACTCTCTTACACGACGACCATAAATCTTCTGGAGGAGAATTGAAGCTTATTGAAATCTGTGTGAGTCAGTTCTGTAGCTGGAGTTCCCAGAACTGCACTGGTTTGGAGTCACGGAGAGGTTGACGCCCTACTTAGAGTCATCATCCTAATGATAATAATAAAAAATGTCCCCCAATTTAATTTTTTTTTATAGTGCTCTGAGATCCTTCCAAATGAACCTCTGTGGGGAATCATCCTGGCTTTTAACTGAGTGTCCTCTCCATGGTCAGATCAGAGCCTGGGAGAAACAAGAGCCTTATTTTCTGATCAAATTGTTTTTGCAAAGCTTTGTTGCTCCTTTCTCTTCCACCTCCCAGCATCTGTTGGAGTTGGGATTCATTGGTAAAATACCCAACAAAGGACTTGGAGATGGGGCCTTTGCACCTCTCTGGCTGCTCCAGACCATCAAGGAGCCAAGGTGCAGCAGATGGAGGGTCACCCACGGAGGCTCTGGCAGGGCTAGGAAGGTAGCTCAGATCCCACAAGCTTGCATGTGGGCCTCTCAACTTTATTTTTTCTTGGCAATTTTGCACCATGAGTGACACACTTTTTGTCACACTTCACATGGCTGCGTGTCTGGTGGAAGAATATGGGTTGTAAAGCACCTTCAGCTCTCTCAAGGGAGTTTCCTCAGGAGTAATTCCAGTGATGTGAAAGGTCTGAGGACTGTGGGCTGAGACATCCCAGTCCCCCAGGGCTCACCCTCCCAACCTCCAGCAGCATGTGCTCCAGAGATGTCTGATTCTCCTGAACTAGAGATGCCTTTCCTCATCTTCATGTTCATTCTCTTCACAGAAACCTTGAAGATCACTTGGTCCAACCCTCCCCCAGCCCTGCCAGGTCCCCACTGCCCCGTGTCCCTCACCCCACATCTCCACAGCTTGGAAACCCCTCCAGGGGTGGGGACTCCACCACTGCCCTGGGCAGCTTGGCACAAAACTGCCCCCAGGATTCAAGGTTTGACCTCCCCAATGCCCAGTCCAGGGGGATGATCCCTGCCCTGCTCCTGCTGGCCACACCAGTGCTGATCCAAGCCAGGATGCTGTCCTAGCAGGAGTTCTGTGCCCACACAAGCTCCTGCTGCATTTACAAGTCATGAAACACCCACCCAGAGGTTGATGCTATAAACACATTGCTCTGGCAGGTGCTGGGGCAGCCTGAGGCACCCCAAAGAGAGAAACACATGAATAAAAACCTCTTAGACCCCCAGGGTCACCTCATGGGGCTGAGGACAAACTGCTGTGCAGCCCTGATGGTGAAAACTTTTCAGCTTTTGCCTTTTCAAAGTGGAATCCTCCACGTGACCTTGAATCTAAAGCTGGAGCACCACCAGCAGGGCTAAATAACTCCAGGGTGCAATGAAATATGGAGTTTTGTGTCGAAATTCCTCAGATTGGCTCCAAATGGAAAGTAAGAAGTAAGCAGTTGGCAAAAAGCATTTTTATCTTGTCTGCTGAATTCTTTTCTCCCTCCTCCTTCCCTTTTTCCCTTAGTTCTCAGCTCAGCTGCTGAGCCAACGCTCCCATTGTTCATCCAGTCGATGCATTAACGTAAATCTGGGGAGCAAACTCTTTCTTCAGCCTCTCTAAGGCAACGTAGAGATGGAGGCATCACGTTTTTGGGGTCTGTTCTGTGTATCTGGAGTGACAACACTCTTTGTTTCACTATCATGGGAGGTGTTTTTTGGGAAACTCATCCCACAAAGAACTGTGGGTAAGAGAGGACAAAGAGCAAAACAAGAGTGTGGAGACAAAGGGAGCTGGAAGCCAGACTCAGAACTGGTGTGGAAACCAGTAACAACAGGACCTAGATAAGAAGATGTAAGTGCAGAGATAGTACAGATAGGAGTGTGAGCTGGAACATCCTGTACAAGGGGATTTGGCCAGCCAGGAACAACCACGAGAGAGAGTTTGTGTGATTTCAGTCAAAAAATGTGACAGAAAGTGTCTGAAAAATTTCCCTATGAAGAAAAATGATCCCACTTACAGGCTGACTGAAGTGCTGGGGTTAAACCCCCAGCCCTGGATGAGGGTGGGCATAGGGAGGATGCCCACAACCAGTCAAGAAAGCCCCTCCTGAGTGGTTTCCACCCAGGGCCTGGCCAGCCTTGGGTGGGGACTGATGAGGAGATCACCCCCAGCTGCCCCCACCTTCCACATGGACTTGGAGGTGGGGCAAAACCACCTCTATAAGAGCTGACTCTGCTGGTGGAGGGTTTGGAAGGTTGTTTATAGAGTGTTGTGAGGGGTCTGGCTGTGGGAAGGTCTCCCTGACTCTTCATGGCCAGTGGAGCTCCCAGGATGTTGGGACCAGCACATGAAGCTGTCTCTGAGCCCCTGCTCTATCCCTGGGCTCCTGGCCTGGCCGCCCCCTCCCTGCTATAGGACTGGGCTCCTGGCCTGGCTGCTCCCATTGCCCATGGCTTGGCTCCTCACCTGGCTGATCCCTTCTTCATGTCCCATGTGGTGGGTGAGGGCAGGGACTTGTTCCTCCTCTGGCTGGCACTTTGGGTCTCTGGGGTGGGATGTGGGAGTGGAGGGAGGAGTTTGGCTGCTGGGCTGTTTGTCAGTGAGAACATCCTTCTATATTGGGCATTCTATAATCTCTTCTGGTCCTGGTACCCTCGGCACACTGAGGCACCAACTGTCCTCTGATCTGAGTCTCCTCATGAATTTAAAATCAGGAGTCTAGCAAGATTCTTTAAGGCATCTGAGCTTATGGAGGTAAAGCCCTGGAGCAGTGACAAAACTAAGGAGGCTCCTTGATGGGCTTATTTTGGGTGGTATCTCCTTCTGGTGGCTTCTGATTGTAAAGCAGAGGTGCTTCCTCTGTCCTCCTTCTCTCCCATCTAAAGCTTTCCTTAAATAAATCCTCCCCTGAGCTTGTTTTCCTCTTTTTTTTTCTGTGTCAAATTGTTCCTCTTACATCTTCACAGATGAAGATGCTGATACAATAATAACAGTCATTCTAACACTAGTTACTTAATTAGCATGAGGATAAGAGCATTTTAAGCACTCTATGAGACCCCTTTAATCATTTGAAATGGGTTTTGATGTCCTGGTGTGCTGAAAAACTTTGATAGTCTGAAGCACTCCACAATGTCTGTTCTGGAGAGATCCCTCTTAAAATAAGACTGAAAACTGGATGGCAGCAGAAGGATGAGGCCCAACCAAGTTGCAAGAAAGTTCTGGTTAGATAACAGAAAATCAACCCCAAAAACCAAACAATGACAGTGTTCAGAAAATGAAACAGGGGCCCAGAGGTTGTAGCATCTCCTTTGCTTGGAGATCCTCAAAACATTGTGGCCCTGAATGTGCTTTGAGGTAGGGTCTGATGTCCAAGCTGGCCCTGCTCGGAGCAGGGTGTTGAGCCAGACGACCTCCAGAGATCCTTTCCAGCCTTAATTACTCTGGTTCTGCTGCAATTAGTCAACGTGGAACGAATTTTGGGTCGATTTCTCCTTTCAGGCTGAACGCATGAAGGATCTCGGATGCACGTGAAGATTTCTGAAATTGCTTCACTCCAAAGCCATAACGAGATCAGGGAAGATGTTGGTGGGAGGTTGAACGAGCTAGGCAGGGCTGGGCTTCAGCCAGGAGAATGCAAAACCTCCAGTGATCTCTGCAACGAGCTGGGGGACTGAGGGAAAGCTCCATTTCCAGCGTGCCTTCTGCAGCGTTCCAGATGTTCAGCTTTTGGTTTCTTTGCAGAAACTCGAGACCCCGTTCCCCCAAATTCTTCAGGGGAATGATTCAGAGTCCAACAAATTTGTGTTTTCCTCACTCTGCACACGAGGGCTTGGTGGATGCTGATGGGAAGGAGCTGATCAGGAAAATGTGCACGATAATAAACAGGAATAATGGTGTTGGATGGGATGGATCCCTCTGGATTAGACTTGTCTTCTCCTCCAGCTTCCCCAAGAACTCTTGCTCCCCTTTAAAGAGTGTTGCTTGTTCTTGGGAGTTTATTGCAGGTTTCCCAAGAGCTGGTGTTTTCCTCTCAGGACTCTACTCCTGAACTCCTGTGGTTACCAGAAAAACCAGCTTGCTTTCAAAACCCAAATGGAATTTCCAGCCCTCATAGCTGTGGAGAAAAATGAAACGCAGCTCAAGTCAAGCTGGAGGTCAAACATCTTCTCCCAGAAGCAAAATGGGAGCTCATGTTTTATAGACCTGACTCTGGGTGGTTGTTCCTAAGCATTTATCAGGAGCACAGGCAAGCTGGATAATTTTTAAGCAGAGTTTGATGAGTTTGTGAGTGAATTCACACACCAGGATCACCTGCAGCAACCCTGGAGATCTTCCATGTTCTCTGCTCTGCTGTCCCCTTTCCCAACTTTCTCCTCTGCAATTCCAGGGCATGATTCACAGCAGTCACTACTGTTCCTCTAGAAGTAACCAGAGACAGCAGCACGCTCCTGTTTGGGAAAGCCAAGTTGGAGATGGAGCTCAGAGAAGTGGAAGTCCAGGCAGAATTGGGATCTGGCACCACGTAGCGTTGGAAGAAGAAGAAATTAATTTAATAATGAAATACCAGCTGCTGCTTTATTAGTACAAAAAAAGCAACGTGCTGATTATTTCTCCAAGGATTTCCTCTTGTAGAGCAGAGAGCTGTACAACCACCCTTGCCTCATTCATCCAGGAGGGGAGGATAAGGGCTGGGATTTTAAGGGAACAAAGTGGAGCGTGTGGTGAAGACCATCAGTGTGGAAGAACGTGTGGGAGACCTGCAGCTGCCTCTCCTAGTGCTAAAGCTGTAGGAGCTGAAGCATCATGGTGAAGGTGCAGGTTGGAAGTAAAAGGTGGTGGAATTTCAGGCTGTAGCTAGTCCAGCTGCACCTCTAGGAAGCAGGTCTAGGCAAAGGAGGAGGGACAACACAAAGGCAAGCTCTTCCAAGAGCTGTGAGACCCATTGATACCCTTGAGCTCCAGCTGCACCTTCTGGGAGGATCTTCTCTTGCTCAATGTCCAGGTATTTCTGTCCCCTCACAACCTTCCTTTGTGGGCAGCAGAAGAGTTTTGGGGTAGGGAGGAACCTTCCTTTGTGGGGAGCAGAAGAGTTTTGGGGTAGGGAGGCACCTCTTCCACGTTTCAGACTGAGAGGAAGATCCCCAGAGTGCCTTCAGGAGCTCATCATGGCAAGAGTAGGAAGGGTTTCAGCCCTTTGCCCTCTTTTTACCATGATGATGTTCATTAGCAAGGACATTGCTCCATGCCACATGCTTTTCCCTCTAAGTCTTCTCCATCTTTTCCTACACCAAGCCTCGTTGGCAGCCTAGAGCATCTACCAAAGAAGACTGTGATAAATCAACATCATCCCTCAGAGCTCAGGGACTTTGTGCTGATTTTCTTGCCCGCAGGGTCTGGCTGTGCTGTTGTGTGTGATTTAAACAAGATGTTCCTCAGGCTTAGACATCAGTCAATAAACCTTGCTGGATGTTCTGGAGAAGCTCTTGTTTGCTAAAAACTTGTCATGGGTATAAAGGAGTTGCTGCAGATGGGTAGGGATGATTTCCCAGTTACAACCCAACTCCTGGGCTCCTCCACCATGAAGGATCTCATGTGCCACATAAGCCTTTCAGCTCCTGACCTCCAAAAGGGGTAGTTTGGCCCACTGGAGGTTTCATTGCAGCTTTGTATCCAGAAGGATGTTGTATTTCCTTCAGAAAGGTTAATTAGCTCTGCTGAGCTAAGATGTCCTCCCAGATTGCTGCAGTCCTGAAGGAACAGGCAATGCTGGGGGAGACTTGGATAGAAACCTGGCAAAATGAAGCTGGACATTGAAGGTTTTAAGGAACCCTCCATTTAATTCCTTCTCAAACAAGTAGGAACTTTGCATCAAGTAGGAAGAAACAACCTTTAAAAAATCAGAGCTATGGTTTCCTGCTTTATAAAGGTGGTTTTTCAACTTTATTATCTCCAAGCAGGCCATAAAGTGTGCTCAACAAGTAACACACGAGCTATTTTGCTGCTGGAACTGATAGCTAAACTCCAGATAGACTCATGGAATAGCCCACTTGGCTCACATCCTACTGCATAGGTGGCCCAAATTTACCATCTGATGAAGCCTCCTCCCTCCCCACACACACAAACCAGCTTGAAACGTGGTTTGAGCTACACCTGCTGCTTCAGATAAATCATTCACCACCACTCCAGCCAGTCTTCCTCCTCTAGAAACTTGAAACAGCACTGCCTATAAAAACCAGCTGTTAGTGCTTTGGCAGATATCAATCCTCCTCCAAAGGGGTATCGAATCCAAACACGCATAGTTTGGATGTAATTTCTTTTTCTTGCTCAAAGTTTGGCTGCTTGGATGTCCTCTGTTTCCCAGGGGTGGATGAAGGTACTCCAAAGGAGCTCAGGTTACTTGTTAATCTTTGTGGCATTCAGCAGAGCATGGAGAAATGGAAAATTCTTCCCCAAGATTTTGTTCTTTGAGAGAGAGAGAGCTGAGGAGATGGGAACTGCCAACTGTTCAGCCAGCAGGAAACAGAGACTTTGGTTTCTCAGGGGGGAAAAATATGTTTTTATACCAGTCTAGCTCTGGATTGTTATCTCCTTTTGATTCAGCATCGCTGTCTCCTCTTCCAGGCTCACCTAGGTTGCATCTAATGGTGTTCAGACCCTGGTTGGGTTGAGCTGTTGTCTCTAAGTGCAGAAAAGAGTTGGAGAGAAACTGTCTTAACAGTGAGACTTCTGGCAGCAGGGGTGGGAGTAGAATGGCTAAATATTGAGGGATAGGTTTTGGGCCCCTTGCTCCAAGGAGGACCTGGAGGGGCTGGAGAGTGTCCAAAGAAGGGCAATGAAGATGGGGAAGGGTCTAGAGGCCAAGTGTGGGGAGGAGCAGCTGAGGGAGCTGGGGGTGCTGAGCCTGGAGCAAAGGAGGCTCAGGGGAGACCTTCTGGCTCTGCACAGCTCCTGACAGGAGCCTGGAGCCAGGGGGGGGGTCGGGCTCTGCGCCTAAGGAGCAGGACAAGAGGCAACAGCCTCAAGTTGCCCCAGGGGAGGTTTCAGTTGCCCCTGAGGAACAATTTCTTGCCCTGGAGGGTTGCCCAGGGCTGTGCCAGGCTGCCCAGGGCAGTGGTGGAGTCCCCACCCCTGGAGGGGTTCCCAAGCCGTGGAGATGTGGGGTGAGGGACACGGGGCAGTGGGGACCTGGCAGGGCTGGGGGTCAATGGTTGGACTCTTAAATATCTTATCTTAAATATCTTTTCCAACCTAAATGATTCTGTGATTCTCTGAAGTTATCCATGCTGTGCTTGGGAAGAATTGAGGCCAGGACCCCCGGAGGTGGATGGGCTGTAGTGTGCTCTGTCCTGCTCCTCCCCTCAGGTGAGGGAACACCTGGCTGAAAGCAAAGATTTGGCCTCTACCCAGCTGATCTCTAGCAAGATTCAGAGTTGAGGGTAGAACCTGTGGGCAAGACTTGTTTGTGTGTCAGGGATGGGATGGGAAACAGCTACTCCTGCATCAGGCTGAGGTGGCCCTGGCACTAGTGAGGAGCTCTGTAAGGTTCAGCCCCTTCTTCAGTGTTGCTCTTCTCTCTCTTGGACATCATCTGATGTGGATACTGAAGTCAGTGGATGAGATCAAGACACTCCATCTACCCAGAAGCCCATCTCCTTCTCAGCCAAGACCTGCAGAGCTCCCTCTGGAGCAAGTGTTTGTGCAGCTGCCTTGGGTCTGTGGGGTTCCCCCTCCTTGCTGCTGGGCCCCGAGTGCTTTTTGACATCAGAAGTTCCTGCATTTAAATGAGGAAAACATTTTTATTCCCCCTTTCCACCTGACTTTCCTGACAGTGTTGCTGGGACGTGATTGGTGCTGGAGTTGTGGACAGCCCACCGAGTGTCTGTGATGTGCTAAAGGTTGGGGCAAGGAGACAACAGCTTTTTTTTTTGGCTCAATTTGCCCTTTTGATGAGCCCTTTTTTTGATTCTTCCTCCCACACAAAACGCACCCTTGCATTGAAAGAAGTGCTGTGACTAAACTCCGGGAGGAAAAGCCTTAAATTTGAGCTTCAGTAGATCAGTTTTCTTCTTTAGGAGCTGTTAGAGCTAAACTAGGCACAAGGAGAAGGTTGTGAGCAGCTGACTCAGCGTGGCTCCAGAAGCTCCTGCCCAGCAGCACGGATGGGAGCTGACCATGTTTGTTCCTAGTGCTCCTGAAAACCACAAACTTAAGCAGGTATTTAAGCCACCCAGTGTGAGATCTTCTCAAATTGTTCCCAGAGTTGTAGCTCACTTCTATCTTTAATGAGCTAGAGGAGCTCGTGGAGCTCCTTCCTCGTGAACTGAGAGGAACACCTAACCCGTGTCCACCTAAGGGTGCTCCTGAAGACAGTCTGAACCTCTGAGTCCTACAAAAGATGCAGAAGAACCATTTCATGAGAATCAAGGAAGGTTTCTTTTTATTGGCATTCCCTTTTACATACACCTGTGGTGTGTCGTGTTCCGCGGGTGACTTTGGTCCGTACAGGAAGCAGGAGTGGAGGAATGTCAACCCAACGCCTGCCTGCCCACACCCACGGCACTGCCCCCGTAACACACAGAGAGAAATCACAGTTTTGTCCTTCAGCTTTTCAGTGTTGGCCCTCTTCTGAAGTGAAGCAAGGTCTTAAAAAGCTCTTCAGTGGAAGCGCTCGTGTTGGAGGGGGGGAGAACACACCCCAGCTCCTTACCTCCTACCCAGACTAGAAAAAGGAGACAATACCTTGACAACAGACTCCTTGGGCAGAGCCCAGCAGGCCACAGGGAGTGGCCGAGTCATTTTTCTCACACCCAGACCCCATCCCTTCTGGTGACCCCCCTGGCTGGGTCCACCCTGAAGCTGCTGAGATGAAGCAATGAGCTTTAGCAGCAAGTCTGGCTCTTTGTGCAAGTCCCAAGCTCATGCAGATGGCAAGAGATTGATGTAGGTGGAGGAAGCTTTGAGCAACCTGCTCTAGTGGGAGGTGTACCTGCTCATGGAGATGAGATGATCTTCAAGGTTCTTTCCAACCCAAACCACCCTATGACAGTGTTTCTGAACGCAGGGCTGGGCCTGAGGGATGGGTTGGGTGATGTTCCTTGACTATGCTTGTTCTTCCTCTTCTGCCACCAGCTGACCTCCTTCTGCCACCAGCTCTACCTCATACCACCTACCCTTTAAAACATTTCACCTCTAGCAACCAATGGCTTCGCGTTCATCTTTCCCTGCAGCCCTCCAGGAGGAACTATTAATTCAGGCAGAGTGAAATGAAAAGGTAAAAGCCTGGCAAGAAACACCCAGCTCTATATTTAGAAGGGCTCATGTCTGTCGTAATGCTCTGGTTTAAATAGATGCTGCTTCTCTGGTGAAGTCATTGTTTTGTCTTGTTTGAGGAACTTGAGGTTTGCCTGTTTGGAGAACACCCCCCAACTAAGCTTGTTTTAAGTCTTTCAAGTGGATAATGTATCTCTTGTTTCAGAGAATAGAGGCCCAGGCATTTTGGGAACCCAGTGCACACTAATCCCACCCATCCCAAACATTTTAATCCTGTGCCTTTTTCTAGCCAAGCATCTACCACATCCTAAATCTCCACGTGTAGAAGCTGATGCCAATACAAAAGCTTGCTGGTGTCACTTGTGAAGCATTTCAGGGGAGAAGACTGCCTCTGAGACCACCTCCTACCTCTTGATGTCTGCTTCTTGGTCTTCTGCTATTGATCTAAAGCCAAAAGACACCTTGAAGTATGGGAGGCAAGTAAGGTTTTGGGAATAAGAGCATTATTTGAATCGTTACCCTTTTCCTCTTCAGAATTTCTGGGTGAAACCCTCTCCTTGGAAATCACCAGAAATTTTGGTGGTGACTTTCCCGGGCTCAGGATTTCATCCCAACTTGATGCCAGCCCATCTGTGTCGTTGCACAGCACACTGCTAGCCCAGAATCTTTAACCTTCAGTCTGAGGAGATGATCAAACCCCATCAAATTCCTTAACGTGCCAGGCAAACAACTGCTACGGCCACAGGGAGCAGTTCCTCAGGAGGAGCCAGGAGAAATGGGTCTGAATTCCAGGTTCTCCTGTTGAGTTTGTTCTAATGTACCCCCTTTTTATTTTCAAGTGAGAAAAAGGGGAAAGTGCCAGTGAGGATGGAGAAGAGAAAGTTGTGCTGACTTAGTCACATGCCCTGAATTTGCTCTCTCCTGACATCCCTCGTTTAGGAGCGAGGGTAATTGCACAATAAAGTCTCTCCCCGTCAGCTCAGTGCTGGATAGGGAGCACTGCCTGGAAAGAAGCCAGATTTCTAAGACTTCCTAATTACTTATGATCATCTGGGGCAGCTCTACCATAAATTTTCTTCTCTTCCTGGGCCCTGCCAGACTCTGAGCTGATCTCCAGCCCTGCCCTGCTTCGCTGGGTTCCTGCAAATCCCTTCTGAACTAGGACAGAGCTTGGTGCACTCTATCAAATGCTGCTTCTGCTCCTTACAAAGCAGCATCGCTGCCTGTCAGCACCAAATGCCACCAGGAGACGTGGCTGGAGAGGACTTGGCCCCAGATGGGTGCAGGAATTGCTCCATGCCACAGATCCAAAGCAGTTCAGGGGCTAGTTCTGCAAGCGTGCCCCGAAGCAGCACTAAGGTACCAACCCTGGGTGCAGAAACCACAGGAGCAGATCAGAATATGAAACTTAAATGAAATGAGAATATTTAAGAGGAGTGTATCAGCTCTAACCCTGAGCCCTCCAAAAACAGTGGAAAAACTTCATGTGAGCCCTGCAGGTCAGGCTGAAGAGCTCGAGATCTTCTATGAGCAAAACAGGAGTGAGTTCAGTTGGAGGCTGAAATGTTGTGCCAAGGTTTGCAAACCTTGCCCTGCTCCTTGGGAAAGGTTTCAGAGGAACCTGATTTGATATTTCTTTTAGTGCTCCTCCGTGATATTCTTTTTTCCCAGCTTGCCTCCCAAGTCCTGGCAAAACGTTGATATTATCTTGAACTTTGAATATGGTGGGGCTAGCTTCAAACTGGAAGACAGAAAGAAAAGCTGGAGGATCTGAGTTCACATTTAGGCTAGAAAGGAAAGAAAGGGGCTGAGAAAAATCCCTCCCAATTGAAAGAGCTGAGCGTGGCTAAATGAGCAGTGTCTGGCACTGGGGAGAACAGGAGTAGATAAAAGAGGATGGGTTTATGTGACAGCTGATGCCTCGGGTGTCCTTTAATCCCAACCAGCAAGCCTGGTCTCTAATTCTCAGCAGAGTATTTCTGCAGCTAGACATGGAAGCTTTATTTTAATTCCATTATGCAAATTGTACACGAGTCCTGAGCTGTGGTTTAGATTGAGATCTGCTTTGCCTTGGCAGCAGACTGAGTTAATTCACTTCAGTGGAGGAGCTCCTGCCTTCTGCCAACGATCACCAAACCAGTGTCAGGTCTGTCCCTGACTGTCCTGCCCTAGAGCCTGGCTCTGAATGACTCTATCTCTGCCCATTGGGGCTGTTCTGTCCATCCCATAATTCTGTCCTCTTGGGAGAAGCCAGAAAACCAGATGCTGAACAGACCCCACCAGGACACTCAACAGAACCTGATGAATACACAAAGTAGAACATCATTATTATTTTATTGCCTATAATCCTTCTGAAGCATGGTGTAAAGGCACCAAGTCTTCTCCTTGCTCCCTGTCCCCTTTTCTTACACCTTCACAACAGACTCTTCTGACAGAATGAGCTCCCACCCCTGCTGGGGTCCCTGAGCTCTGAACCCCCAGGGTGCACTGGGGTTGTTTTGTAGGGTCAGTTTGGCAAAAAGAAGTGTAGAGAAGGACTCCAACCAATCTGAATTGGGGATTGATATAGAGGGTGGGGGTGTTCACCCTATAGAATCATAGAATCCTTTAGGTTGGAAGGGACCTCCAAGATCATCACGTCCAACCATTGAGCCATTAGGGCTCTAAAGTCCTCTGCTAAAACAGATCAGAATCTGTCAGGGTTGGAAGGGACCACAAGGATCCCCCAGTTCCAACCCCTCTGCCATGAGCAGGGACACCTCCCACTAGATCAGGCTGCCCAGAGCCTCAATCCACCCTGCTGATGTCCTTTTTGTGGCCTTCTCTAGGGAGAAGCCATCTCAAAGACCTGAAGAGGTTGGTGGTGCAGCACCAACCTAACGCTACAGGTGAAGCAGTAGAGTGGTAGAAGTGGTGGAGTCCCCACCCCTGGAGGGGTTTCCAAGCCGTGGAGATGTGGTGCTGAGGGACACGGGGCAGTGGGGACCTGGCAGGGCTGGGGAAGGGTTGGACTGGATGATCTTAAAGGTGTCTTCCAACCAAAACCATTCTAAGTAGGTACATGGGAGTCTGCTAGCAGTGCCAAAAGATCTTGGCTGGACTCTCAGTAGAAGATACCTGCTCTAAAATCTCCAAAATCTCCTAGAGCAACCAGCGAAGGTTAATTAGCACCGAGTAAAGCACCCTGATTAAAAGACCCTTTGTCTACTACAAGGCTTGATATGTAGACCAGAAATTAATTCTGTGGAAGACTTCCTACAGAGAGGCCAAGGAGGACATGGGGACACCAAGCAGACCAGATTTCTGGCTCCAACTTTTCATCCAACTGAGCATTACTGGGGAAAAAAAATTAATAAAAAAAAGAAATGCCAACCTGTATTTTTTCTCTTCTGATCCCTTTTGTCTTAAAAAAAGACAAAATGAATGAAAAGAAACTCAGCCTGCACACTATGATGCTTTCCAGGCAAATTGAGGCAGCCACGACCAATCAAGATGGGAATTTATTTATAGGGCCTCTCACAAACTCATTTCCTTTACAATTTAATAGATTTCTCCTTTCAAGACACCCTAGAGAAAGGGGATATAAAATCTCCTCTTGATTAAGTCTGGAGAATCACACTTGGATGCTTGAAAAGCTTTGTGGCTGGCCAGGGACTCTGAAGAATGTGGCAGCCCATCAGCAACAGCCATGCAAATAATAATAACCAAGAAAATGGAACAGCAAACCTGTTCCAGCATCAAGCTTGGTGGAAAAACAAAGCTCATTTTCCTAAAACCTTCCTGAGGGTGCAAAATGAACTCGTCCCTAGCAGGTGCTGGCAGCAGGGAGGTGACATCATGAAGACCTACCTCAGATGGCCTTGAAACAAAGGTTCCTCACCTTCTGGGCAGTTTAGAATGATAGAATGTTTGGGTTGGAAGGGACCTCCAAAGGTCATCTAGTCCAACCCCACTGCTATAAGCAGGGACATCTCCAACTGGGTCAAGCTGCTCATAGAATGTTTAGAAGGTGAAGGCATCAGTGTGGTGACAATTTGTGACATTGAACATACAGTTCAGGGGCCAAGCTTGGAAACTACTGCCCCAGATTTATTGTTATGTTTTCTTTTGCTTCCTATAACAGCTAAAATGTCAAAAAAATTCAGGTAAGGCCAGGAAGAGAGGATCTGAACCACATTACTGCTGTGTAACTTCCCACCACGGGGCACAGGTTGGATTTCAGCAAATTTATGGGCACCAACAGGTGAAATCAGAGTCCCAGAGTGGTGGGGCTGGAAGGGACCTCTGGAGATCAGCTCGTCCAACCCCCCTGCTCCAGCAGCTCACCCACAGCAGGGTGCCCAGGATCACATCCAGGTGGGTTTGGAATCTCTCCACAGCCTCTCTGGG
>NW_008631569.1:38773-42567 GCF_000691845.1 Merops nubicus
CTTCGGGCCGGCCGTGGCACAGAGCTGCCCCAGCCCCTCAGCAGCTCCACAGCCTCTGCTGGACTCTCTCCAGTAGCTCCTGCTCTCTCTGGAACTGGGGAACCTAGCCAATAGTCCAGAGGTGGCCTCACTGGGGCAGAGTAGAAGGGACAGAGAACCTCCCTCGACCTGCTGGCCACACTCTTCTGAATGCATTGACCATAACTCTTCTTGGCCATGAGGGTCCATTCCTGGCTCATACTTAACCTATTATCCCCCAGGACTCCCAGGTCCTTCTCTGTGACCACAGTGAGAGAGTCAGATGAGTTAAGGGATATACTGATCACTACCCTCATGGTCATTCTACCTGAAGCTTTCTAGGTAGATATTCAGAGAAATCAGCCCATGAAAAACTAAGAGAACTCCACCTGTAAATGAGGTTTCTGAACTTTTTGAATCATCAGACCCTGAAATTGAAAAACTTTTAAGCCAGCCACTGTGTTCATCAAAACAATAAACAGGAATAAAACCCTGCAGAGTTTCCCTCTTAATGGTTTTTTTTTTCATAGTTTAAAAAATGGAAAATTCTTAGGACTGTGGATGTTCTACGACCTTCAGCCTATTACCCATAAACTGATTAACAAAGCCAAGCATGGCTGGAGAGTTC
This sequence comes from Merops nubicus, assembly GCF_000691845.1. Classification (NCBI taxonomy): domain Eukaryota; kingdom Metazoa; phylum Chordata; class Aves; order Coraciiformes; family Meropidae; genus Merops; species Merops nubicus. Next base: position 39,420 of record NW_008631569.1, read on the forward strand.
ATTTTGGGGAGATTTTTTTTTTTGGTGAATTGATTTGGCTCCAATATGTATCAGAGAAGAAGCAGCAGAGCTGAAGGAAGGGTGAGGAACAGGACAAGACATGATCTCATCTGAACCAAGAGCAGGCAGTAGACAGAAGGTGTAAAACCACTTGTCTGCACATATCCAGGCAAAGCAAAAATGAGAAGGTTGCTGCCAAAAGTCATCCTGAAGAAACACAAAGGCTGAGGAACATTTAACATCTCTGTGACCATCCAGAAAAGAGGTAGAGCAGGTGGGAAGGACTCCTGAGGAAAATCACACTGTGGTGCTGTGGATGTGGGTAGAAGAGGTGCTGGGCTGGTAGGGTGAGATTCCTTGCCCAAGCTCAACCTCTCTGTGGCACTGGAGAAGAGGACATGGAGCCAAAAGCTGGGCAAGTAGATTCCTCCCCATATGAGCCAGTCAACTGGGCTACTGAAGTGCCCAGCTTGACCTGTGCCAGCCCAGGAGGCTTAGAGAAGTGAGAAGATCTAAAGGACACTGAGTGTTGCCAGATTCCTTGGACTAAGGGATCAGATAGAAGAGGAACTGTCACCCCAAGTAGCCTCAGGCCATTGGATAGGGGTAAAAAATCCTGGAGAAACACCCACATCTCCTGGGGAGGGATGAAATTAAGGGGACCCCACTCTGAATCTAGAGGCTTTGGTACCAGCCTTATCCAAATTTTTTGCCTGAAATGCACAAGAACGGCCAGAAAAGAAACAAAACATGGAAGATTTGGAATCACAAGGATGAAGAAAAGATTTTTTAACCCCAGCACCTCTCTTGGACGTGTTGTTTTTATCCAGGTTTAATGACAGCTTTCAGCCAGTGATTCTAAATAATCCAGTGATGAATTATCATCCACCTCCACTTCGGTGAGGGCTGCACTTCAGGAGGAGGTTTTACGTTTGTTTGTAAGTAATTTTATGACTTTTGCTAATTCCTTGAACCCTGCTAAGTGTTTGTCAAGCATGTTATTGAGCTCTGGGTAATAAACAGAAGAAAACAGTGAGTCACTGGTGGCTTTGGGGGTTTTTCTTGGTCTTATTTTGTTGTGTGTTTGTTTGTTTTGTTTTGTTCCAGCAGCGAAATGATACCAAGAAATTTCTTGGAGTGAAGGAATCAGGAGAGTCATCCCATCTATTTGGCAGGATTTAAGGACAACATACTTCTGGAAGGGTGAGAAGCCAGAGGCAGCATACTCAGTGTTCTTCTCTCTCATCAGAGGCTCAGCCCCAGGAGAAGCTGAGCAAGGCAGCTGAGCAAAAACATCTGGGCGGAGAAGGTAAGCAGCAGGTACAGCTGGGCTGGCCAGATGTTTGCAGAGCTGGTGGGTGTTCCATGCCAAGCTTTCCCTGGAGTTTCCTCCTACAAGATTGCTTCACTTCTCTGCAGTACTATTGCTAGAGTTGTTATATGGAGGAGAAGGACAACAAGAAGAAGAGGGCATGAGAAAAAAGGGTTGTTCTTGGAAAACCTGACATTTCAATAGCTGCCATTCCCTGGTCAATGGTCATGAGGAGTACTGACTTATTGTAATGATGCAAAACAAGAAAAGAATATCACAGATCATAGAATCCTAGGTTGGGTTGGGTTGGAAGGGACCTTAAATATCATCCAGTTCCAACCCCCCTGCCATGGGCAGGGACACCTCCCCCTAGAGCAGGTTGCTCCAAGCCCCATCAACCTCGTCATGAGCACCTCCAGGGATGGAGCATCCACAGCTTCCCTCGTATCATCCAGTTCCAACTCCCCTGCCATGGGCAGGGACACCTCCCACTAGAGCAGGTTGCTCAAAGCTCCTTCCAGCCTGGTCTTGGGTCCTCCAGTGATGGAGCATCCTTTGGAGGCCAGAACCTGAGAGGTTGTTTAAAGATGTGGGAGACAGAGTCAAGATCATAGAATCCTAGAATGCTTTGGGTTGGAAGGGACCTTTAAAGCTCACCTAGCTCAACCCCCCAGGTCATCTAGTGCAACCTCCAAGTCACCTAGTCCTGTCCCAACTGCTCCTCTTGATCTCCTTTAGGGTTTTGGGGAAGTTAATCCTTCCTCTTGCCCTCAGAAAACCAGGTGATAACATCAACTGGATGCACCTCAGAAGTGCTGGTGGTTGTGACCCAGCAGCTGCATCTAAAGGATCAGGATAGAGAAGAGATTCTCTCACCAGCCCCACCTGCATCCTAAAGGACTTCTGCAGCCTCACCCAATATGACTTTCCTATTTCTTTTGAGTAACAACCAGGGGAGGTCCAAATTCTCCAGGTACTAGAAACTTGCCAAGAAGGAAGAAAAAAAGAGAGAACCAAAAAAAGCACCATGAGGAGCTGACCCTTCGAGTGCAGCAAGGGACCAGTGACGCTGCGACAGGGGCTGAAGAGATGGTCTAGGCTGACTTGGCCAGAGTCTTTTTGGGGAAGGATGTGCTGCAATAAGAAATTTGCTCTCTGTTCCTTATTTCCCACTTCTAGGCAGCTCTGTGTCATGCTTGGAAAGCAGCAGAGCCCCTTCACTAGGTGACCAGAAGGTGTGGAGCTGCCCCAGCCCAACGCAATGTTGGCCAACAAGGACCATGTCTCCTCACTGCTGCTGAATCAGGATTTCTGTATCAGGAAACCACTTTTTGGCACACTCTGCACGGTGGTAAGATCCTCCTGGTCTCTCCCTCCTGTAGGAAGGAGGAACTTCCCTTTGGAGGCAACCACAAACCCATGTCCTCACCTGAGCATCTCCAGGTGATCTAAGTGACTTGGATTGAAGTTAGACTTGTTTACACCAGCTAAGAGTCTGACCTGCTCTCTAGAGGTGTGTGTGTGGCCAAAACCCAAAGAACAGGGACCTTCAGAAGATGTTCAGAAGGTGACCAGCCGTGAGCAACCCCTGTGCTTTCACCCAGCAAATTTTGAAGGTGGGTCTGTCTGGCTGGACCCAGCAGCTTGTGCTTCTAGGTGATCCAGGCAGGAGTCTTTCTCCTCGTGAGGGTTTGGACTAGAGAGAAACAGGAAATTTGGAGACGTTCAGGCAGAATGAGAAGCAATTTAGGGATTTAAAAACCCCACTGAAGCCCCTTTCCACGAGCACCCACAAAAAGGAGGGGGGGGGCCGGGGTTGCTACCCCCCTGACTGAC
>NW_008631569.1:42598-43217 GCF_000691845.1 Merops nubicus
GGGGGGGCTGAGTTTGCTACCCTCTGAACTGACTTTAGCCACACACACACACACAGGGACACCCCCCCCAAAAATCTACAGATTCCCCACCCTGCCTCAACCCACTCGGTGGGCCCCTCTCCACTGCTGCATCTGGAAGAACCAAAAGTGTTGCAGGTTCTGATCACCACGTTTTCCACCCTAAAATTGCACTGGCTCCTGGCACGCCCAGGGCAGGGCAAGGAGAACAAAGTTTTCTGCCCACATCCAGCAACCACGAGCTGTTAAAGCTGCCCACCCCAGAGGGGCTTTTTTTGGCCAAGGATTGATGTTGCTGAAGGGAAGAACGTGACACCAGTTGTCCACATTGAGTGTTTGGCTACAAGACCAAGCACCCAGACCCCCCAAAAAGGTCTCGACCAGTGTTGTGTGTGTTACCAGGCAGACTTCACAGGGAAAGAACGAACCAAACTGAAGATGCTGATGCCCAGGGTGGCTTGTACCCTCCCAAGAAGATGGCACTGTACACTCCCCACGAGCCTCTTGCTTTACTCGTGTCCTCCTTGGCTGCCCACGCTCTCCAGGAGGTCCAAGGAGACCTTTGCCACCCTCCCTCGCCGACGCTCAGGATCTCTGTTGT
>NW_008631569.1:43227-51616 GCF_000691845.1 Merops nubicus
AGACCCACAGGTCTGGCCAGCCCTGTCTCCATCAACGCCAGGGAGACTCAGAGCAGGATGCAGATGGGTGTGACCCACAGCTGGCCACAGTGGAGGCTCACTTTTTTTTTTTCCCCTAGAACTTAACCTCTTGTTCCACAGAACAGAGAAACTGGATGGAAACCTTTGGCATCCCACGCGTGGCCCGCTCCTCTTTTGCCCACTAAATGCTCTCCAGGAACCTTTTTCCTCCTTTTGCTTCTTCTCTCCTCCACTCTTTACATCACTGTCTCTCTTTCTTCTTCAACGAGGACTGTGGGTCTGTCTCCATCATAAAGCCCAGAGCCGTTGAGGTACTCCTCATCTTTGTTGTACTGCTCTGGTCCAGAAGAAGGCATGGAGTTTTCAGAAATGGAGCCGTTTTTTACATAACCTGGCAAATTCCTGTGTCCATTGAGGGTGCCTGGTATGAGTCTCGTGTTGAGGTGGAGGGCGAGGGCTCCTCTTGTGGCTACATTTGTGATGCTGGTGTGGGAAACCATTGGTCCGTAACTGTAGGTCGTGCTCCCACTTCGTGCTTTCCTTTTAAAGTCAAGTGCTAACGTCCATCTGCTCCATGATTTCTTTATTTCTGCTTGGACCTGAGAGAGAAGGCAGGAAAAATATCCGTGAGTGGGAGGAGAGAGGGGCAGAGGGTGTCAGAAGGAGGGAGTGGCCGCGGACAGAAGGGGTGAGAAACAATCTGGGGATTGAAGGAAGGAACAGTAAATCCACAGGAAACCAGCCCTTTCCAAGTGAAATATGTGATGTTGGGAAGCTTGAATGGCTTAAAACATCTGACTGAAGACATGGGTTAACTCTCTCCCAGGGTTAAAGGGCTGTGAGCAGCACATCCACGACAAATTCCTCTCAATACACCATGAGTGTTAGATGTAAGCGTGATGAACCACCTCCAGAAGTGCCTGAACCACCTGAAATTTCTTCTGGAGAGGAGTTAGCTGACTGCTTTCGACTGAATATCCCACTTTTAGATGGCTGGAGTCAGGATGAGATCAATTCCCCTTACAGCACGGATGGTTTTGTGCTGTAGGAAATAAGCAGCAGATCTGTAGCTGCGTTTCCCCTTAAAATCCATAAATTTAAACCAAATCAGCTGCATGCTGGGCCATGAGAGTAGCTCTGTTCTTTCTCAATATGCAGCCTCTGACCACCTAATTTCTTAGTTTGCAGCCCGAAAGAGAATTAATGGAAACAAAGACATTCAAGCATATCCCTCTGGAATTAGAAAAAAGGCCCAAAACCCCCACGACAACCAGAAGAGAGGGTCATGCATCTGCTCGAGCAATCCACTTTTCTTCTGGCCACAGATCTGAAATTAAGCAGCACTCAACAGCACTTCTGCTGGGAAAAAAAAAACCACTGTTTGGCTTTTTTTTTCTCCATTAGCTACTTTTGTAGCTCATTTATTGGTGACTTATTGATCTTGGATGTTGTCCGTGATCAAAACCAAGGATATCAACTTGATGTGGACTGACAGATCTTTCAGGGAGGATTGTGCCTCTAGAATAAGTGAGGATATGCTGCTGTGCATCCAATTTTTTTTGGGGTGTGTGTGGAACTAACCTAACAAAGGAGGGGAAGAATGAAGAAGCTGGTGACTTACCTCTCCATTGCAAAAACAGTATATGATGGCAACAAAAAATCCCTAAAAGGAAGAAAAAGCAACAATATTAATGTCAATCTTCTTGGATGTGAGGAGCTCCTTCCTGCTGGAGCTGCTCAGCTCCCCACGTTCCTCTGAAATCAATGACATCCATCATTTGCTGTGTAACAGGCAGAAGAACCCTGACCTTGTTCTCTGGGAGAACAGATAAACACAGAGATTTCCCTGCAGCCCTCTGGCCAAGCAGACGAGGCTACAGAAGCCCTCTGGGGCATGGTTTAGCTGACAGGTCGATTGTTTTCACCCCTAGGTCTTTGGGGAAGGTTCTGACCTGGTGATGGGTGCCTAGGTGGGGTCCACCCCACTGAGCTTACTGAAGAAACAATCCCAGCTTTTCACACGTAGCTGATCCTGCTGCAGGGTGTGAGAGTAGAAGATGGTCCTGATGGGACTTTTCCAGCTCTGATTGTAAATGGAGAAGCCCACACGTGGAGGAGGAGCTCAGATGTTAGCAAACTCCCTACATCTGTTGGCCAACAGTCTACCCAGGTCTTGCTGAGGTCACCCACTGTTTTATCCCATCTCCACCCAACGGGAACTGTGGAAGCACATGAATGGAGGCTGGGTCCCCATCTCCCTTACAGCTTCTCTGACTTTAGAGCCCTAATGGCTCACTGGTTGGACTTGATGATCTTGGCGGTCCCTTCCAACCTAAAGGATTCTATGATTCTCTGAACTGTCCCCTGAGCAGCCCCACTGCCCACCTCTCATCATCCACACGAATCAACCCTGCTGCCAGGTAGCAGCACGTGAGCCCACAGTTAATCTCTCAGGGAAGGGGGTGCAGAGATGCTCAAACACTGCTCTGCTTGTGGAGAGCTGGGTATTACATCTAGGACCCGTCCTGTAACTAAACCTGCCTCCTACCCAAACCTGGAACTGAGGAACCCATTCACAGGACTGAAAGACAACTTGGGACAAGTAAATTGGGAGCTGGTTGGAAACAACGTGTCTCTGTGGATCTCCACCAGCTTATGTCTAGCCTGGATCTGAAGGGATTTATTCTGTGGGGCAAGTTATCTTTCAACAGGAACATTTTTTTTTTGTTGGACACACTGAGCCTTTATGAGTTGTGCTTTGCAAATATTAACCACCCTTGATGCTGAAACATCACGAAATCACCTCCTGAATGAAATCTGGTGCATTGTAGAAGCAGCCCTGCTTCCAAAGACAACCTTGCACTCTTGTTTCCCACCTCTCCCTGTTTCAATTCTCCTCGTTTGTCCCCAGAGTTTCACCATGACCATACCTGGAAAGAGTTGAAGAGCATTTCATAGTGCATTTGAACTTGCCAAAGAATCCCTGACACGTCTGTGTATGGCATAGCCATGAAAACAATATAGTGAACACCAAACAGAGGCATGAGGACGAGGGTAGATTTCAGCAGCTTCCTGTGGCAAGAAGGAGAGAGAAAGACACAGAGGGAATGAGGGGATGGAGTCAACCTCCCAACCAGGCTCATCCACATCACACCTTGGGCAGAAGTTAGGAGTAATTTCAGTCTCTCTTCCACCTCCCCTTGGCTGGGCTTGGATATCTGACATTTACACAGTGTCCACGGGTGATTTCAAGCTGTTGCTTCTCTTCTGGTACGTGACACAACCTGGTCCATCCTCCAGCACCCAGTGCTGGTCTCACCCTCTTCACGTGTGCCCCTGTGTGATGTTGTTATAGGGACTGGGGGTAAAGAGACTGATGTGTCTTTCTCAGCCTCTGAGCTACTCTGGATCCCAGGGGGAAGAGGACAGGGCACTGTGGGTCTAAGCAGAAGGTGAACACTCTTAGGGGGAGGTGCTTTGGTTGCAGTATCACTTGAAAAAAAACCCTTTTTAAAGAAGCATCTCCACCTCAGCTTAGAACCTACACTGGGGATGGAGGGGGGGTTACAATTCAACCCCAAGCCCTTGGCTAGGTTTGCTCCTGAGGGAACCAACCTTGCCTGGAAGCAATATTAATGGAAGGATTAAACCTTCTGCCAAGAGTTAAAGCAAGTCACCAACGGCAGGCAGTTATTGAGAAGGGCAGACATCACTACCAGAGAGACCTGGTACCTCCTCTGTCCACCAACTGGAAACCACCGAGGGAATTTAACACATTAAAAGGAGAAGGCTCCATCCAAACCATAATTAACAGCGAGCTTCAGCCAGGGAGAAATAAATAAATAGATAAATCAGAGGCCTGACAGGGCAGCAAAGAAAAAAACGGAGAGGCGTTTTCCTGCCAAATCTCATTCCTGCCTCCAATGAAACGTCTTGTGTTTGGAGAGAGTGAGGTGGCAGCAATGAGCTCATGGTTTGCAAACCCAGTTCTGCTCCCTCCCCTTCGCATGTGTCATGCTGGTGAGTGGAGCTCAGGAGGTTATGAGAAGCTTTGGGAGCTCTCAAGCAGCCAAGGTGTCTCAGCCATCTGTTTTTTTTTTCTGTCCTGTTTTGACCACGCTACAAAAATCCTCAATTATCAAGAGAGAAGAGCTGGCAGAACAAAGGAAAACAAAACAACCAGGGAAACGCCAGATTTCCAGCAAAGGGTCAGGAATCTTCTTGTCCTTTCAGCCAAGGTGCTGGAACACCCGCTGCAGGGCAGGTTTAACAAACACACCAAGTTTGACAAAGCACAGGGGGGAAAGAAAGAGAACTGAATGAACTCGTACAAGTTTTAGGGGCTTCAACAACACCAGCAATGCTTTTATTTTCCTGCTGTTGGTTCGACGCCAGCACAGTCATTCCCAAACTGGCTGAAGGGACTGAATTCTGCTCTTTAAGCTAGGAGGCAGGTCCTCCAGCTTGGCTTTGGAAGGTTTAGGAGATGTTTAAACCGCTGTTGACGAGTTCTGTGTCACCAGATTGGGAAGACAGAATTTTTATCACCTTCTTTTAGGTGTCTACAAGTGTAGACAGCATGAATTAGTCACCCTGGGGAGTCAAAGGGGTGAAATAAGGACTCTGACACCCCCCAAAAGCTGGAGGGGGGATGTGACTCACCTGTACTGTTGTCTGGAGTCACACCTCCCTGCGTTCGTCTCTCGTAGCTTGGTTGCCAGGACTCTGATAATATTGATAAAAAGAATAAAATTTACCTGCAAGAGGGGGGGAGGGGGAAGAGAAACCAACAAAAGACAGGATTAACAGTTAAAAAAAGAGCCAGATGAGGATTGTTGTTGTTGTTTTTTAGCCAATGCCCTCCCCAAGATGAGCCACCTCATCCTAATACTACAGAAGACATCTCTCTCCTGATCTATGCCCCATATACATCCCAGGCAGCTTGAGGTCTGGACTACAGACAACTCTCAGTAGTTTTCACATCACCTTGTTTTAAAGCTCCATACAAGGAGCTGGGTTATTTTCCTGGCCTCATAAATCTCTCAGATTTAGTTCCAGGTCTAGGGAGCAACCAGGTTATATTCGTCCCTCGCAGCCCACCTGAGATTGAGATCTCCTCAGGCTAAGGGAAGGATTCGTGGGATGCCTTTCTGTGTTTCCACGTGCAAACATGAAGAAGAGCAAGCAAATTACACCAGGACAGAGAGACAGAGTAGATCTAACTACAGATGCCAGATGAAGAATGCAGAAGGACAATATAACTGGAAATCTGTTCCCTGTCTACTGCTGACTCTGCCTCTGGGGAAGTGGTTAGTATGGAGCAGATAAGGACAGTAAGGAAGTAATATCTACTTCTCATGCAGGGAGCCACATCTATGAACTCATCTGGTGGCCAACTGCTCAACCAAGCTAATCTAGCCCTACAGGAACATGCTCATGGTGGCCCGTGCAGCAACAGGTAGAGGTGACATCTCATGGCTACGTAACAGAGGAGAAATCAGGAGATGTTTGAGGGTTTCTCAGCTTTTTTGGAGCTCTTTAGAGACTGGTTTCGCTGGGGCTGGGATTACACCTGCTGCCACCCCAGACAAACCCATTTTTGGGACCATGGCGAGGTCACAAGAAGAACCATTGGGCTTAGGGGTTTCTCTGGAGGCTTGCAACAGCCATTTGACTTCTCAGATGCCAGCATGGCAGCATTTCAAGGACAGAAAATCACCGTGCCACACTCAGACTCCCAGTTTTACACCAGAAGGGTCCATTGTGAACCTCTAGTTTGATCTCCTGCAAAAAGCAGCCCATAAGACCTCCTTGTATTCATTTTTGGTGGAGCTAGAGCAGATCTGGGGGTCAGTCTTTCCATGACGGAGATCCTACCACAACCATTGGTAGCTGGTTCCAACGGTTAATTATCCTCACTCTTAAAACAAGCAGTTCCCTGAGCTGCTGAAGGAACACGTCCTGGTTTGCTAGGGCTTTGTCTTCTGTGGTTGGATTCCTTCTCCTTTAACGAGGTGCAAGTTCGTTCCCAACAGCTCTCCTCTGTGTTAAAAAGAGAGTAAGGTCCTACCACACCCTTCCCCGTGAAGGGGCACTGGTGGAATTTCTCTCCTGGATCTATTGGACTGTTTTCTTGAGGTTTGTGGGAATTTTAACATCCCTGCAACCCCGTTCCCTTAGTTACATTGGCTTGGAATTCACTGCCTGGCACCAAGGTTCCAAAGGAGGGATGGGTAGACCGACAGGCAGGGAAGCCCACAGCCTGGGGGCACAGGATTCATTTTCAATGGAAACCAAACTGAGAGGGATAAGGAAAAAGAAAAAAAACCCCAGGCTTTGTTCCTCATACAAGTTTTTTCTGGCTTCCAAGGCTCAAAAGTGGGATCTTGTCCTGCCGTTGTCGGCTGCACTGAAGATGTCCAACCTTATCACAGCCAGAAGGGAAAGTCCTCTGACTCCCTGAAACATGTGCTAGGCTTTAAAAGCAAGCCAGATAACTGAACACCACCAAAGCCAGCAGCAGAGCAGTGGGATTTTCAGCCCTTCACCCTCTAAATCCTCTGCAAGTACGCCCAGAAAACACATAACTAAGTCCAGCCACGTATGACCAGGCAGTGTGGGAACTGGAAAAGCAGCCAAGTGAACAATGTGAACCCACAGAAATCAAACAGAAACAACCCACAGAATATTTTTGCATGATAAATAACTGCCTTTGCAAAGAGCCAGGGTCCAAGCACAGCAGAGCCTCATGAAGGAACATCGTTTTTACCAGGCCCAGCCTCAACTGAGCTCCTTCTCTTCTCTTAATTGGGCTTTAAATTAAATGCAATGAGGTTGCTGGCGTTCGTCTCGTTGAACTATCTGAACTTTCTTCTCCATCCTACTATTTCATTTCCAACCACCACGAGGTGGGCTTGGTCATTCCTTTCTTCCAAGTTACAGAGCTAATTGCTAGAGCCAGGTGGAGAATTGCCACCAGAAGGAAATTCTGATGAAGAAACATCCCCCCTCTTCACCCTCCAAGTCCAAATCAGCTCAGCTAATTGCACATATGAACATATCCACCTAAGAAACTTTCCTGTTAAGCTGCAGGGGGTCTGACTTTCTTCTCACCCACCCTGACCATCTTCCAAATGATTTGGGAGGCAGAAGAAAGCGTAGAGAGCTTGATGCAAAACCTTCTGAAGACTACAGGGTCTAAGACAATCTAACTGACTCCACAGCTACTCGTGGATGAACATTAAGGGGGACTAAGGTGTGTGGGAGGGGACAAGTTCTTCTGCTTGTAACCATGAGCAGATGGGGTAATGGAGAAGGAGGAAAGAGGGTAAATAATGAAAACTGTGAGGGCAGGTTCTCTAGCTAATTAGGACCCTGCTTAATCAAACACAAACCCACCCACTGAGCTCCCCTGGTGCAGATAATCACAACTTATCGTGATCTTTCCAGCTTGTGAGAGCTCAGCCCTGGGTCTGTACAATGCCACTTACATCCTTTCTGTCCCCCCTGCCTCCTGGGGAGGGGCTGAAGTAATTGTGCATCATGAACATCATGTCTGATCATAGATGGGGTGGTTGAACATTCACCCCCACCTAAATTCTGGTTCTTTGCACTGGAGATGCCTGGTGAGAACGTGTTACAACCCTTGAGGGTGTCCAGGATCACACGTGTTGGAGATATTGGCTTCAGTGCTTGTTTCCTTAATGATTATAAGGCCCTTAAATTGGAGATAGATAGAGAAATTCCACCCTGTTAAGTCAGGAGCTCAATTAACAGGTTGATTAGGGCAGGGCAGCCTGGTTCAGCTCTTCCCACTGACCCACCACGAGTTGGGTACCACGAGTACTCACCACGATAGCTGCCAGGATGGGCACCTGAATAATCCACTTTAAATTGCCAGCACTCAAGTCCCAACACCTGCAAAGAGGTGGACATCCCATCAGGAAATGTGGTTACCAAGAGCAACAGAGTCGAGTGTCTTCTTGGAGAAATCCACCCTGGAAGGGATGGGTTCCTCCAAAGCTTGGTGTGGTGCAAAGACCTCGTGCTAACCCTGCCTTCAGTCACCATGGCCTCTAAACAGACCTTCTCCTGATGTTTTACTACTCAAAACTGACACCCCTATGTTTAAAGTTATGCTCTCCAGATGGTGGAACAGCTCTTTCCACAGTCATCAGGACTTAGAATCTTACAATCGTTTAGGTTGGAAAGGATCTTTCAGATTATGGAGTCCAACCATCACCCCAGCAGCCCCTCAGCACCACATCTCCACGGCTTGGGAACCCCTCCAGGGGTGGGGACTCCACCACTGCCCTGGGCAGCCTGGCACAGCCCTGGGCAACCCTCCAGGGCAAGAAATTGTTCCTCA
>NW_008631569.1:51731-54001 GCF_000691845.1 Merops nubicus
AGCTCCCGCAGGTCTCCCCTGAGCCTCCTTTGCTCCAGGCTCAGCACCCCCAGCTCCCTCAGCTGCTCCTCCCCACACTTGGGCTCTAGACCCTTCCCCAGCCCCGTTGCCCTTCTCTGGCCACGCTCCAGCCCCTCAAGGTCTTTCTGGGACTGAGGGGCCCAAAACTGACCCCAGGATATAAGGGGCAGCCTCCCCAGTGTTGAATCCAGGGGGACAATGGGGACAATTCCTGCCCAAGTCCTGCTGGCTTTCACACCATGAATACCATGGAGCAGGGGAGTTGGAGGAGATGCTCTTCAGAGGTCCCTTCCAACCCCAGCCATGCCAGGACTCTGTGATTCTGTGGTTCTCTGATTTACCAGGTTGTCCAGGGCAGTGGTGGAGTCCTCAACCCCAGAAGGACTTAAAAACTGTGTAGGTGTGGGGCTGAGGGACATGGGGCAGTGGTGGACTTGGCTGTGCTGAGTTAGACCTGATGATCTTGAAGGTCTTTTCATCCAGAATCATCCTATGATTTTATGATTCCATGATTCCATGATTCCAGGCTCTGAAGATCCTTGTGCTGGCCTTGCCTGGCTCTGCAGCAGTCCACTCCAGCCCCAGGGACAGTGTCTGCAGAGGTCCACACTCAAATGCTGTCCAAAGGAAAGCCAGGAGAGCTGCACCCACCTCATCCTCCTGCACCACACAACCCCCCAAACGCTGGCTAACCTCCTGGCAGAAATCCCTTCAGACTTTCCCTGCTTCCTTTCACCCTTTCAATTGACCCACAAAGTAGCCAAAAAAAACCCTAAAACCAAAAACATCAGAGGTAGAAGGGAGAGAGGAAGACTCAGGGTGACTTACTCTGTGTCGGCGAGAGTGGCTCTGACGCTGGCCCACGCTGTCACAAACACAGCAGGGAGTCCTGCAAGGGAACACAGGGCAAAGGGGGTGAGCAGGGGACTGCAGGGCTCTGAGACCACAAACCCAGATGGACTGGGCGAGGGGAAGGTGCAAGAAGCAGGTTTTAAATAGCCAAGCATCGTTTTCAATTAGGAATTATGTATTATTACTTATTATTAATTATTTAGATAGTTGAGCATAAGTCAAGCCCCAGTGCTGGGCTCCCCAGTTCCAGAGAGAGCAGGAGCTACTGGGGAGAGTCCAGCAGAGGCTGTGGAGCTGCTGAGGGGCTGGAGCATCTCTGTGCCAGGCCAGGCGGAGAGCCCTGGGGCTGCTGAGCTGGAGAGGAGAAGCCTCAGAGGGGATCTGAGCAGTGCTGAGCAAGAGCTCAAGGGCCCCGGGGGGCAAGAGGCTGGGGCCAGACTCTGCTCAGTGGTGCCAGTGACAGGACAAGGGGCCCAAACTGGAACCCAGGAGGTGCCACCTGAGCAGGAGGAGAAACTTGTTTGGGGTGAGGGTGCAGAGCCTGGAGCAGCTGCCCAGAGAGGCTGTGGAGTCTCCTGCTCTGGAGAGATCCCAAACCCTCCTGGCTGTGACCCTGGGCACCCTGCTGGGGGTGAGCTGCTGGAGCAGGGGGTGGGTGAGATGATCCCCAGAGGTCCCTTCCAACCCCCACTGTGCTGGGATTCTGTGAATTTAGACTGGGAAATCCTGATCTCACATCTCTCCTGCAGTCCAAATATTAAACCAAACAGTGGCAAGGAGAGTTTTCTGGAAGAAAAATGTCACAGTCTGGACGTTTTCATCCTACTGAACTCTCCTTGGCTTTCTAAACAGAGCAGCTTCCCCTCCCAATCTGCCAGTCAGGAGTGATCAGCAGAGTGTTTCCTCATGAAAATTCATTCAGTTTGAAGCAGAGGAGCTTGTCGTGCAGCTCATCTTTCCCCAGAGAGTTGTCCCCCTCTTCTAATGTCAAAGAAATGTAGATTTGGATTCAGGCTCAGCTTGTTCCTCCCAGCCCAGGGCTGGCTGGATTAGAAGCTCTCTAAAGCATGAGACTTGCTGCATGAAGCAGATAAATGATAGAATTTAGGGTATTACTTCTAAAATACTCTACCCAACAGCCCACCCCCCCATGAACCATCCTTTTTTCCAGCATATTTCCACCGGGCACCATCTTTTCCCTGCGAGAAGTCAAAGAATCCCCAATATCCCAAGGCAACCCCCTTATTTATTTTCTTAGCGCCCAATTCTGCTCTATTTGTACAACTGAGTCCCCTACTGGCTTCCCTTAAAAGGCAGGATCAGATCCACAGTAGCTTCCACAAATTCAAGCAGAATAGCCCCTTTCAGGCAGGGGAAAGAGAAAAAAAAAAAAAAAA
>NW_008631570.1:0-10983 GCF_000691845.1 Merops nubicus
CGGCCCCAGGGGCCCGGAGTTCGCCCCGGCACGGCTCCCGCGGGGCTGGCACCGCTCTTAACGGGACTCACTGCGGCTGAGTACTGGGCGTAAGGGGTATTTCGGGGAGGCGAAGCTGATGTGGGGAGTTGTACAACAGGGCGTGGGCAGGAATGGCTCGCAGGTGGCTCCTGGGCCTTGGGCGCAGGCTGAGTGCTGGGACTGTGCTCCTTGCTCGCCGCCCAGGACCCTGCAAAGCTGCGCTGAAACCTGGGCTCCTGCTCCAAGCGTGGCCTCAAGGGCTGTATTTAAAGCACATTGAAATCCATAGAGCTGGGTTATGCCATGACTGTTGCCTCTGGGAGGGTGAAGTCATGCTTTGCTCCCCGTTTCTCAGCTGCCCCTCCCCAAAACAGGGTTCCCACTTAGTGGGATTAAAGCAGAAAGAAGGGGGAAGAGTATGAACGCTTTTTAAAAGTCATGTCATATGTAGTTCTCCTGGGTTTGGAGGAAGCAATTAAGCCAATTAATTTATTGGTAAATTATCTTATGATGAAGTACAAAATAACTGCAATGAAACGCTGACATTCACATTAATACCAAATTAGTTACTGTATTATGACTGTTCTTACAATGAATGCCCAGTAATTTAATAGTAATGGGACATTTAAATAATTTAGCCGATAATTCTCTAGATCACTTACATATATAAATGAGCACGACAGCTTCTCTCAACTTTGCTGGTGCTGCTGGATTACCATCCAGCATCCCTCCCTGCCATTCCCTAAAACGAACCTCTTGCTGGAAACTACACAGGGGATGCAGTGAAACAGAGGATTTTCCTCCTTCCTCAGATTTTGGGTTTGCTGTGGCTGGAAAGCAAAGTGTGACTTCCCTGTGGCTGGGCTTAGCAAAGCCACAATCCTTTCTTTCCTGTGGTGAAAGATCTGGGTAGAGCTGCTCCACCCACGCTGGGTAGAGGAGCATCTCTTGGTGTGTCCCCTCGGAGAGCACCATTGGCCTCGCAGTGGTACAGGTGTTGGAGATCCAGGAAGGACCACTTAATTGAATAGTTCAGCCATTGACACTGAAATTACTGTGCGCTGGCTCTGCTTGATGCAACAGCTTCATTTTCAAGTAGCTCTACTTTTGGTACTAATAATTATAAACAGCATTAAAATTGCTCCTCATTCTTCCCTCCCCACCTCCCCAAGAGGACTCTCTCGTGAGGGTTTGGCAGCCACACAAGGCTGCGTTTATCTGCTTTGCTGGCTCTTTGTCATGCCCTGCACCCACAGAGCTGTGTGTAGATACACCAGCTGTGGCTTCCAGCTCCCCATGAGGGGCCCCCCCGCACACCAAAATTCAGTTCACACTGGGAGTAGCCACCATTGCACCACTATACCTAAAGGATAAACTGCCCCAGTGCTGCTTTTTCACCATAAACTGGTGAATACTGGAGAAAAGCTGCAGGCTTCTGCCCTGCCAAGCACACCTGGGATGGTAAGAGGTTCATGCATCCTTTCTGCATGTGGCCAGAGCTGTGCCCTGGAGATGGATGGTGCCAGTCAGGGTGTTTCTTTGCTATTGAGATTGCTGAAATATTAGTTAATGGGCTTGCTTACGTCTGACCTAAATGTGGTCTTTTCATCACGTCGTGTTCTGCTGTCAGACCTGTTGTGGAGAGGAGTGTTCCACTGTCGGCAAGATTGAGGATGGAATTATCCAAATTAGTTTTCTTGTGGATGAGAGCAGAGATGAGGGTTTGAACACAAAACCTGCCAGCTCTTTGGAAGAGCTTGGCTTTCCACACCAGAGATGAAGTTGAGGAGTATTGCTTTTAAATTGGGATGTGCTGCCAGATTTGGGGAGCAAGTGGGTGTTTACAAAGAAACAATAAAGGAAAGCTGAAACTTGTAGCTGTTCTGTTGCAGGGGATTAGATCCAGAGGCTTTCAGCTCATACTTTTGGGGTCCCTTGTGTGGGTTGTGATGAGTCTTCAATGGTGGTTTACTGCTGGGGTGGCTGGTGGAAGGACCTGTATATTGCAGAAATGTCCTGAGGTGTTGCATGGAGGAAACATAGCGAGAATTTTCTATTCTGGTGTTTAGATCTCCTGGGTAGAGCAGGAGATACACCTTCCAGCCTGGCAATGAAGCTGGTGAGGGGTCTGGAGCACAAGTCTTGTGAGGAGCAGCTGAGGGACCTGAGGTTGTTTAGCGTGGAGCAAATGAAGCTCAGAGGAGACCTTCTGGCTCTGCACAGCTCCCTGAAAGAAGGCTGGAGCCGGGTGGGGCCTGGGCTTTTCTCCCAAGGAACGAGCCATAGGATGAGAGGGAACAGCCTCAAGATGTGCCTGGGGAGGTTTAGGTTGGCCATGGGGAAAATCTTTCCTGAAAGGCCTGTCCCAGGCTGCCCAGGGCAGTGGTGGAGTCCCCACCCCTGGAGGGGTTTCCAAGATGTGGAGATGTGGTGTGAGGGACATGGGGCAGTGGGGACCTGGCAGTGCTGGGGAACGGTTGGGTTTGATCTTAAAGGTCTCTTCCAGCTAAAATGAGTCTATCATTTGACTTGATGCATTGTTTCTGAGAAAGTTTAGTTCCCTGTGCTTGCTATCTGTGGTATCTGGAAATGTGTGATGTGCACTGCTGGGTTGGAGACACTGTGTCAAACGCATAAGACCCAAGGAGTCTCCAAGTGCCTTAGACCCTTCCGTGCAGAAGACGTTCCTGCCACAGAGCTTCACGTTTTGCTGCTCAAGCACACAAGTAGCCACTGTGATCCCATGGGCTACATCTGTATGTGCCTTTGTTGGGGTGGGAGGGATGTGGAGCTCAATGTATGTGATGGGGCTGACTTCTGCCTGTGGGCTACTTAAACAGAGCTTGCAGGACTGGGTTTACAAGCTGTTGAAGTAGGTCTAGGTTTAACACCGCATGGAACAACCTTTTGGACAACTCAACAGGCCTGTTCCAGGTTGCTGTTAGAGCTGCTGTTCTGCCATGTATGTTTTTTAAAACAGCAGATATATCCCTGTTTGTGCAAACAAGGTAATGGGGCATTGTCTTCTATTGCACAACAGATTCCCGGGACACCCACCCCAATGGCCACCACCTGACTGCTTTGCTTTTGCTTTTGTTCCTGTTGTTAGTGTTTTCTGCTAACATCCACATGTATGGCTTTGTCCATGATGAAGGCATGGGAAGGTGAGGCAGTGCTGGTCCTCCTGTGGTTATGTAAATATTCAGCTTGTGGTGGATTGCACTAAGTGTCTTATAATCCATCCCAATTAAAAAGCAGTCTTTAGAGCTATAATAGTTTTATTGAGAACTGTAACACATTAGACCTACAGATATATAAAGCAGTTAGCTTTGTAAAGCATATAGGATATTAAAGTAATGAAAGACATTAATGTGACATCAATTTTTAAGGAGAGTTACTTGCTGAAATAAATGAGTATAGCCTAAAAGTTGATGGCATGTTACAGTCCTGAGTAATGAACCCTTCTGCCCTCTAAAATCTTACAATAAATAATGCTCGAGTGAGTCAGTGGTCGCTAACTCTTTATCTCCCGAGAGATAGGTGTCACACCAGGCTCTCATCAGATTTTTTTAGGAACTCTTTTCTGGAAAATGTATAACTTTTTGGGTGTTATTCTGATGTATCTGCTTTAAGTTGTGTTTTCAGTGAAGTAGAGCTATGACTGGTATCACCAGATGCAAAACTCTTGAGGAAATTAGTTTTTCCCTTTTCCAGTATTTGTTTTTCCTTTTCCTGTTTTCTTACCACCTGACAGTGCTCTGATTCGTGCTTCTCCCAGCGGTGTCCTGTTGTACCAAGCCTGGAGGATCAAAAAGCATGTGTATGTTTTATGAAAACTCAACCACCTCCAAAAAAAAACACTTAAAACTTTGTACTAATAAAATGGACCATTCCTTAAAAGAACTCTCAAACCTCTTAATATCCTGGCTGGCTTGTGGAGAAGCAGAAATGAAATGCTGAGATCTCTTGATAACGTTATTATAGCAAGAAGTGTAGCAATTGCTTGCCCGAACTGTCTCATTAACAGGAATGCTTAGCTGGGCCCTTTGTGTTGCTGTAGTTATAGAAACGTTGGAACTTCTCTGATCAACCCCACTTCTGAGGTATATAGCTCTTGTCAGGACTCCCTCTGGTCTGAAACCTGGCAACAGGCAAAGCATGTGCTTCTCATGGCTCTGCAAATCAACCCAGACAGGGCTTTTTTTTTTTTTATTATTTCAATGAGAGCTTAAGAAGCAAAACAAGCCCTGAACATTAAAAACCTGTTTATTGCTTTCAGATGCCTGTTCACAGTCCTGTGACTTGTAAATGATTCTGGTGCAGTTGCTCTGCAAACTTGCCAAGCTCCTGGGCTGTAATGTCAACAAGATGGTTCTGGGCTGTGTGAAAACGATGTGAAATGAAGGAGAAGGCAGTGCTTTAAACTCAGCACTGCAGGAGCTGGTGTTTCCCCATATGGACATACAGGAACCTTTATCCAAGTAGTCCTGCCTGCACCAGGGATTAAAATATCACTGGGTGTTGACATGATTGATAAGATGCCTTCCTTCTTGACCGTGTTCATCAGGAATCAATGTCTTTCCTTTGATCGTGGACCACTACTAGTGCCACAACTGTCTCTTCTGTCCTTCACAGGCCCCTGTCACCTCCAATGTGGCAACCTTCCTACCAATGTGGCATCCTGTAAAGTCTTCCTTTTCCATAAGATCCAGCCAAAATGCTGCCTCCAGCCTGAGCCTGGTAAGGCTCCTCCTAGGAATTTACCTTGTACAGCTTCCCAGTGTGAGCTACAAACAGGCAGCAGTGGGAGAAGAGGTATTCACAGAATTACAGAATGGTTTGGGTGGGAAGGGACCTTTCAAGGTCATCGAGACCAACCCCTGCAGGGACAGGGACATCTGCAGCTAGAGCAGGGTGCTCAGAGCCCCGGCCAACCTCCCCTGGGATGGTGCCAGGGATGGGGCAGTGACCACCTCTCTGGGCAACCTGGGCCAGGGGCTCTCCACCCTCCCAGTGAAAAATGCCTGTCTTCTCTCTAGTCTCAATCTCCCTCTTTTAGTCTAAAACCACCAAACCTTGTTCTGTTACAACAGGCTCTCTTCAAAAGTCTGTCCCACAGCCTTCTGGCAGGCCCCTGTCAGTCCTGGCAGCCCCCAGCAGGTCTCCCCAGCTGGAGCCTTCTCCTCTCAGCTGCCCCAGCCCAACTCTCTCCTGCTGGGCTCCCAGCAGAGGGGTTCCCCCCTCGGGGCATTGCTGGGGCTCCTCTGGCCCCGCTCCAGCAGGTCCCTGGCTCTGCTGCGCTGTATTGGAAGTGTATAGGGAAGAAGAACCCTTGACATTCCTCTCCTGACCCCATATGGTCCTTCTTGGTGTCGTGCTTCATAAAGGCTTTCCCTGGGTCCCAGGGAGGGCCTGATGACAGGCACCCTATTTGGAGCTCTTGTCTTGTAGATGAAATACTGATGGCAGGTAAATGATGTCTGACAGCTGCCAGATGTCCAACCTGCTGCTAGGCAGTCCTAACACTGATGTCTGCTGTAATTGCCCAAATCAGCTCTAAGAACCTTGACTCCATTGATGAAAACATCATGAATCCACATCTAGATAGTGGCATGGGAGGTGTTCAGAGGAACCTCTGGGCTCTCAGTGCAGTGGCCTGGGCAGCTGAATTTTGCTGTCCTAAAGATGGTCTTGGACCAAGCTATTCCTGTGTCAGGGAGAACAGGCACACCTGGGACAGGATGGGACAGGGAGAGAGGCCTGGGGATGACTCTTTCTGGTCCTTCACATGAGCAGGATAAGAAAGACAAGGTGATGGTTGTGACTGGCTCAGGGAGGAGCTGGCTTTGCCAGCAGGGGTTAGCAACCAAGCAGTCTGTAGCATTCTGTGTGTGTGACATGAGGGCATAGAAATTGTTTTCCATCCACGTTTGTTGTCCTGGGTATAATGTTCTCTAGTCCTTAAGTGAGAGATGGAAAGAATAAGAAAATACTACCAACATCTTGCTGGGAGCTTCGTAGGGCAGAAAGTGCTGTTTGGTGGGTGCAGACTGGGGAGATCATCTCACTGCCCACTTTGAGTTACTGATAAAGGACTGCATGTGGCAGGAGGGAGTTGAGCGACTTGTGGTGTCTTCTCTTGCTCTCCTCCATGAGAGGAGAGCTCCATTACTCTCCTCATGCTTTCTTTGTGCATGTATTTCAAAGCACAAAATTAACCTGTGTGTTGGCATGTGATGATGGTTGCTTTTGACTCTTCAGCTGGTGGAACTACTATTTGGGCCACATCAACTCCATGCAACATGACGGGCTTGGAGAAGAGTGGCTGGAAACTGCCTGTCAGAAAAGGACCTGGGGGTGTTGAGCAATAGCTGGCTGGAGATGAGCCAGCATGTGCCCAGGTGGCCAAGAAGGCCACCAGCATCCTGGCTTGGATCAGCACTAGTGTGGCCAGCAGGACTAGGGCAGGGATTGTCCCTGTGGACTCAGCACTGCCCTGTAGCAACCACTGTCCTGTGCTCCTCTAGGACTACCACTATTTCCATGTAATGATTTGTATCCATCGCTCTGGTGCAACAATTTATAATTTCCAAAATGTGGATGTATAATTTGGACAGAAATCTGAGTAAATTGACTGAAGAAATCACATTATCACAAATTTTGCCTTATTTATATTCATTTTGGAACACTGGCAGACTATAAATGTCGAACATGGAGATTCATGTTTCCAGTGAATAGAAATCAAAGATTCATCACAGCACTAATCTTCACTTTGAACATTGCATTTTAGCTGCCCCATTTCAAAAAGGACAAAAAGCAACCAAAAAGGTCCAGTGATGGCTATGATGAGAGGCTCAGGAAGAGTGGCTCCTGTGTAAGATGAGATGGAGATTCTGGAGTTAATTAATGCATAAGGCCATTTCGACAATCCTCTTCCCCTGTGCAATATTACAGGTGCTGGGGCAAGGTTCCATGACATTTAAAGGAAACAAATTTCAAATGGATAAAAGGAAATACTTTCTTAAGGGCTATAATTAATGCAAGGAAATGATTGCCATGGGACACTGAGGACAGTATCATTTTAGCCATGTTCAAAATGAAGTGCTGCCTGCATACTTTGTGCTGTACAAAACAGGCACGTTTGTAGTAAGTGGAATAATATTTTCAGGTTAAACTCTCACTAAATACTAGTTCTCATGTTTCAGGGTACAAATGGATTGCTACTTGGAGCAAGGAATGAGCAAGGTTTTTCTGTGCTGCAACATTGAACCATTAGCCTTTCCCTTAGGAAAGGTGTTGGTTTAGATAGGAAGCATGAGGAAAAAAGAGTGATTTGCCAAATATCACAAATGCTGCCTATGCTGAGTGAGCCAAATGGCTGTAAATGGAAATTGGAAAGTACTCAGCAGGGCTGGGAGAAATATGCACTATCATTAGGTTAGCAGTGGAAGACGACTTGGACAAAACCATTAGAAACTGTATCCTGTTTATTGGGTAAGGCCCTTTGGGGATTTGAAGCACAGAATGTAAAGGAAACCTTTCAGTCAGGAGAACTGGATGGTTTATAAGCACATCTGGGTAGAAGCTGAGGGGGATATGGGACTGATGAAGCTCTTTCAGGGTCTCTTGGCTTCAGTAGACAGGTCCTATCCCACCTGGAGTCTCTGGTGTGGGCTGCCTGCTGCTCCTTGGTACACAGCAGTGTTTCTCTGCTTGGTGGTCAAGGTTTTTACTAGGGTTTATTAGGCTTGAAGTGCCTTAGTCAAGTGTTGTGCCATTTTTTTCGAGGGTGTCAGCACTGCTAAGCTGTAGTGCTGTGCTCAGGGAGCTGGTTAAAGTCCAGTTCAGTTGTCCCCAGGCTATGCTGAAGTCACTACAGTAGATAAGTAACAGACCTGTGCCTGATAAGCTGTTCCCAGCAATAGGAAAACCACATACAATACAGTGAAAGTAGAGTTAACCACTCCATAAAGATAACCCTAGTCTGAGGGGAAAAGAGTAATGATTACTGAGCTACACGTGGAAAAAGCAGTTGTTTGCAGGGTGATCTGTGTATATTTGAAATGCACCTCAAATGCAGTAGGTTTTGCTTTTGGGATTTTAAAGCCCTGAGGGTTGGGACAAGGATGGAGTTGGAGGCAGAAACTAATTTTTTAAAAAATATATCCCTAAATGGAAACTTTTATAAGAAAATTCTTCTCTGAATTTATTTAAAATAAGGACTTAGAACTTGATCCCTATTATATATCACCCTTCAGGTTCAGTTTTTTGCTCCTCAAGAGAACGCAGCCAGGCTTGCTGAAAGTGTCAGCTTTGAAAGAAGGACCAAGGCGTTGTGCTGAGTTCTGTTAAACACACGAGCTGGGTGCTGGCAGTAGGCCCATCAGCACAGTGTGCCAGGCGTGCTGCCCGTGCAGAGCTGCTGCCTGTAATAATGGCTGTTTGCCTGGCAGGGCCAGCAGGCCGGGCTGCCAAACATCCCAAAATATGGGACGTGGGTGTTCGGTGCTGCTGAGCCATAAATCATCATTCAAACAGCGATGAGCCAACCCATCAGCAGAATTAGCAGGTCTCTAGATCAACTGTGCCAGGACAAGGATGTGGCAGGGGACAATGAAAGGCAGTCAGCTAACAGCTCTTAAAGTCACCTTAAATGTTTCTTCCTCCTCTTTGTACACCGGCTCCTGTGTGGCCAGAGCAGTCACGAACTCTTCGGTCCTCAGAGGCCTCCTGGTCATCTGCAGGAGGCGCAGCTCGCTCAAGACAGCTTGGACTGCCTGGACAATTTGTCCCTGGGTGTAACCATCAGACACCATTGCCAGGCAGCTGATGTTCACCAGCTTGGTGATCACGCCGTAGTTCTGCAGGATGATGTGTTTCCATAACACTGTTCATCAGGACCCAGAAAAAGAGAGAATGCCTAAGACGCACATTAAGGAGAGCAGGATTCTTTTTTTCATTTTAAATTGAAACAGGAAAATAAAGGGTGTCAGTCAGGAAGCCAAAATTCAAATTTTTCTTCTTTGCTGTTTTTTTTCATCTACAGATTTGTAGCACAGAGGCCTTTGGGCACACCTGTTCTTAAACCACTACTGGTCATGTGTTGGCTACCAGTCAGTACTTCTCAGAAAGTCATTAAGGGCACATAATGAGTGGTGGATATATGTGTAAAAATGGCAAGAACTACTTAAATGTGCCTGTGTGTATAGAAAGGCATAGAACTTGTCCAGAACCTTCCCAACTGGGAGTAGAGAGCTAAGTACCTATATTAACAGCCTGGTTTTATTTCCATGACCTTGATCACAAGTTACTCCTGCTTTGGGGACTCAATGTCTGGTTTGGAAGCCGAAGGCTTCCAGCTATTCAGGCACATGCTGCAAAGCCCAGGTGTAAATTTCTGTGATTGGTATTTTGCTTGTTGTTTAACTGGTGAACCTGTTTCTAGCTTTTAGCTGTGAACCTCGGTGTCACGAAGGTTTTCTTGATGTCTGAAGTCCCTGCAATTTTGCTTCTAAAAATAAATTCATGGAAGCAATAACAGCTTTTGGTTTATCCTATGTAAAGTAACAGTCTGCCTCAGAGTAAAACTTTCATGTGATCTCACCAGGCTTTCTTTAAAAGCTTTATATGAAAATGTGAAAAAAAAAATAGTATTGTGCACAGAGATGGAAAAGGTTCTTAAATGAAGCAGTTGGTGATTTGAGTATCATGTCTGTCAATGGTCGTGGTCAGTATGAAAGTGTTGGGTGGGAAGTTCATGGCACTGGATGTCTGGGCAGCCTTGTAATGGAGCAAACCTGCCTTACTCTTCCTTCGACTGCGGTGTCGGTACTATGGTCTTGTGCCCATAACTATTGACAACTTTATACTTTTCCACTTGGGCAGTTTGTGATCTTCCACTTGAGTTATATCTGTGCTCAATACTTATTGGCTGAACCACTAATTCACACAAGAGGAATTGATGCACACAACACTGAGCATGACTCTTGCACAGCCATCTATTGTCTGCTGCAGGTAGGATGTGTAATACCAGGTACAGACTTGCTGGGTGATTAATAGCAAGAAACCAGTATAGGATTGTGAGTCTCCCAGTTTAATGATTTCCATTGTGTGTTGACTGTTTCCATCACGCTTAGGTTGGAATATTCTGGCTTGTAGCAAAAGGAAGGGTTGTAGCAGGCAGGTAGCTGTGCACTGTGGCTGCATTTGTTATGCCATGGCTTTGCTGTCAAAACAAATTTCTTTAGTTCTCAAATCGAGTGTCAGGGACTGAAAATTGTCACGATTGGATGGTGAATGCTCTGCACTGTAAAGATCATATTTCCATTGAACTTCAGGGAAGATTTGAGCTAAAAAAAAAAACAGCCAGGCTCTGTCTTACATGGGACAATGCCAAAGAAGTAAAGCCACAAGTTTAATCTGCTTCAAAATGTCAAGAGTTAACTTTTGGGGGCATTTGTAAGTTTGAAGTTGAGATAGCTTCAGCTGGCCCTTCTTTTGACTCCAAATTAGTGGTGAGAATCCCAGAATGTGACAGCTCAATCCCCAGAAGGGAACTCAGCTAAATTCAGCTGCTATCACCTCCTTTCTCTAGGTCTTATTCATGTCCTTTATCTGTTAGCAATTTATCAGAGCTGTAACATAACATGAAACACATGTTAGCTTGCTTAGGGACCATTTCCCATCCACACAATGAAAATTATTGAACGTGGGAGAGATTTATGATGTGCTAGGCAGTCAAAACCTGTCTTGAGCTTGCCCAAGTGTTCATCTTCTCAGTACCTTGTCTGCCTCCATGAAAGGTAGTACAAAACTGCATGTCACAATGATTTTTGCAATAAGGTGACTGTGCAGCAATGTTGTAGTCAAGGTACAATTGTGTAGTGAGGTCCCTGCACTGGAAGTGGTTTCTTTACTGATGTGTTTTTCTGGGACGTGATCTACTGGAGATGGTGTCGTGTA
>NW_008631570.1:11014-13318 GCF_000691845.1 Merops nubicus
GGGATATGCATACTAGGAGCTGCTGGTAGAAGTGCACCATCAAAAGTCCTAAATTGAAGTGTTTGGTGCCATTCTGAATAGCCAAACCCCTTTTCTTTTTCCATGTTACCTTTAGACTGAACCTAAACAACCCTTTTGCTCATGAGTCACCACATCCAGAGTCCTTAGCACCCAGAAAAGTGTATTAAACCACATGATACAGGATATGAATGACAAGACAAGAGGAGGTGGCCTCACATTGTGCCAGGGAGAGGTTTAGGCTGGACATGGGGAACAATTTATTCCAGCTAAACTGATTCTATGATTTTGTACCTGTGATTAAAAAATAAATTCTGGGAACAAAACCCCTTCTGCCAGCCACTTCTGAAGGATATGGACAAACTATCATTTTTCTTGTAATTGATTCACATTATTAAGCTTAATTTGAAGCATTTCTGCCTAGTTGGTGCTGAGCTATTGCAGACTTCAAGGTGATTCAAATCTGAAAACAAGCTTGTGTTGCTGGAAGTTTGTCTTTTTATTAGACTAATTTGTTGCTAAAAAAAGATACTTTTTCCTTAAAGGATTTGAGTCTCAGTATACGGGGAACTTGGTGAATTTGTCAGACTTTGGGAGGGCTTGTCTATCACAGTGAACATTGAATAGATTAGACATGCAAAATCTTGGATGCCTCTACAATGTGTCATGATCTGTAAGTATATAAGTGGGATTTATAGTGATAGAACTCAGTCCTCTGGACGTGGTTCTGTTTATGGAGAGTGTATGTTTATGAAGTGTATTGTTTAGAGTATGGAAACTGGATGGGAACAAGAGAAATTCAGAATCCCTGTGTAAAAAACCCAAAAGCTTAAAACAGGAAATGTATACAGAAACAGGATCTTGTTCTTCATACAGAGAACAAACAGCTTGGGCTGAGCTTGGTGCTTGCTAAACAACTCACAAAAAATTTGTTAATCACTGCTGAACAGTATTTTAAACTCTTTTTCAAACTTCCACCTTTATTACTTGATCTTTGGAGTAGCCTTTATCAGTATTACTTAAGTTTTCAGGAACTGAGATGTTACCTGGGTTATGAATTGAGTTTAAAGTCAATTCTGAGGGTAGTCAGACAATAAGCATGGATTTTAGCCAGTACTAATTATCATGATAACTTGAAATACTTGCCAAATCTTGACCCGTAGTGAGGCCTAGGAATCTGGATGATTTTTTGGTAAACTTTGCAGAAAGGTTTAAGGTCAGCATCGAAGGGCCGGCTGGTGGTTCCCACTAGCAGCACTCTGTCCTGTGCTTTCAGAGCATTAAGGAATTTGGGGAGGATTGTTGCCAGTTGTGATGGGTTCATCTTCAGCATGTACATATAAATACAAGGAGGGAAGAGTTGTTACCAATGCTGACTGTTTAGACTTAATGAGGTGAAGCCATACACATGCCACACACAACAGGATTTTGTGCTTTTTTTTTGTCTAGTTGCATTTACTATAACCAGAGTAGAAGCTCAACCTAAGTAGAAAGCCCCTGTCTTCTGCCTGTCAGCTAGCACCTGATTTCTGCTTATGTATTCGTGGATTTCTGCTTATGTATTCGTGGATTTCTGCTAGTGCCTTCCCCTATTGAATTTGCTGGTCCTGCTTCTGAAAAGCAGGAAGGAAATTACTCTTAAAGAAGGAAATGATGATTTCCAGTTCAAGGAGAAATATTGCCTGGACCTGTCCTCCTGATGAACCTACCAGATAGAAAAATTGCCAGGGTACATAACCTAGTCTGAAATCCTCCCAGCTCTTGGAGGTTTACAGTCTGCCCATGGGTTAAATGTGAAAAATACACTCCCTAATTTTTGCCATGATTTCTAGCTTGCTGAGAGCACAAGCTCTTTGAGTTGGGAATTCATTTCTTTATAAAACTTCACCATTTGACTTTAGAACAAATTTTTCATCTACTGTTTACAGAACAGATGATTACTGTGCAAAACCTGTTATTGGGCAGTTGTGTTTGATACTGTTCAAGTGAATATTGGCTGTGGAAGCTTAATCATGTTGCTGTGGTGTCACTCTACTGTTAATAAAGCTGTAAGTGAATAACTGGGTGAAGATAGTGTGTCAGAGGTCTAATGACTTGGAAGCCTCCTTTCAGAAATTATTGCTACTTAACAGCCAGATCATAGAATCACAGGCTGGTTTGGGTTGGAAAAGAGCTTTCAAGGCCATCCAGTTCAACCCCCTGCAGGGACAGGGACATCTGCAGCTAGAGCAGGGTGCTCAGAGCCCCGGCCAACCTCACCTGGGATGGCGCCAGGGATGGGGCAGC
>NW_008631570.1:13831-77039 GCF_000691845.1 Merops nubicus
AGCGACCACCTCTCTGGGCAACCTGGGACAGGGGCTCTCCACCCTCATAGTGAAAAATGCCTGTCTTCTCTCTAGTCTCAATCTCCCTTTTAGCCTAAAACCACCAAACCTTGTTCTGTCACAACAGGCTCTCTTCAAAAGTCTGTCCCCAGCTTTCTGACAGGCCCTCTTTACAGGAAGGCCACAAGAAGGTCTCCGTGGAGCTTTTACCAGCACTTACTTGAAAATTTGACTCTACAGATCACTTTTTTTTTTAACTATATAGTAGGCAGCTCCCTGAGAAACCTCAGCTTCATCTTCAAATCAGGTTTCCATAATGTCAATAAGGAAGAAACTATTTATGTCCTGCAGCCCTTCTCAGCTGAAAGGCAACAATAAACCCCTGTGAACCTACACCAGATGTTCAATTTTTGTGATCCAAATTTTCTGTTGTCTGCAGTATCAGACAGCTGATAGAAAGGAGACAAAGCTCTGTTCTTTGGAGTAAACACTATGGAGCAGGGAAATTGGGAAATCAGTAAGAAATTACAAAAATCTTGGGGTAGAGTCACAGTTATTTTCTAGTTAAACTTGTCTTAATTACAACACATCTATTTTCTTATTCTTTTTATTCTCATGGTCATACTAAACATCTTTCTATGTTTGCCAATTGCTTTATCACAAGTTGAGTAGATCTTTAGCACTAGGGCTTAGGTCCTGCTTTGGAGCATGGGCATGTTGCTTGCCAGGATGACACACCAGCTCATGATTTTGCTCTTGATGAACTATTCCTATGGCCATCACTCAATGCCAGCTGCCATCTTTGTATCTCTCCTTGTTGTGCCAAGGCACAATGCTGCCAGGACAGTGGGATGCCTGTACTTGATCCCAAAGAACATGGTGTCTTGTCACTGTGGTAGGTCTGCCCTGGAGCAATGGAGAAGTCTTGGCCTTTTGCTCTGAAAGAAAGGATGTCTCTGTCCATATGGATGTTTACTGTCTAAGGGCATGACTTCAAATCACAGGCTCTTACCCAAACTTTGCCATTCCTTTGTTGAGAAGCTTTTGGTAATGAACTTGGCTTCTCTGATGATTAAACAAGCTACTGTTATATAACTACCTTGGAAGTTTTAGCCAGTCTTGACACCTTGACATCTGGTCACAGCAGTGACTGAAATACGGATTTACTTTTGGTTTTAACACATTTTATGCTGCCTAAATTACTCTCTCTGATTACACATCTGTTGCCACTCATCTTCAAGATTTCTCCATTTTCATGTGTATTGGTGCAGAGTAAAATCTTCTCTAAGATGTTGCGAGACATCAGTGTTGCTAGAAAAGTGAGAATTACCAAATTTTATTTTTGAGTGGGGGGAGGTAGAGGAATCCTATCTCCCTGAAAGGACTAATAGAAGATATTAGTTGCTTCAGGTGAGACATGGTGTTTTCTAGGCTTGCAGTGTATCTTCTGTTGGAAGAAATGACTGTGTCAGGAGATGCAGAGAATTTTTAAAGCAATCGTCTGATTCCTATTTCATGTCTTGCTTATGAAAATAAGCCCTAATTTACCCCTTACTTTTAGAACACTATTTTTTGGGAGGTGACTAATGATATTCATGGATGCCCACTGATCTGGAGTGGGTTACAACAAGTGTTCATTGCTCAGCTTGTAAGAATCTTAATTTTAAAATATTAAATAATTGAACCAGCATTGGAGACAAAGGTAAACTCCACTCATGTCAAGCCTCCTCAGCCAGATGGGTCCTTCTGTGTCAGTAGCTCCTGTTATGCTTGTGACACCGATGTGTCCACAGCACACACATTGCAGGGGTCTGTCCTGAAGCTAATAACGTCTCCTCTGCTTTGGAAGAAGCATCAGCAGCAAGAAGGGCTGCTGAAGAGGCAAGCTGTGATTCTGGCCACCCTGTGGCACTGAGCTGGAGAAAGTGGGGTGAATTGTGGAGGTGACCCCTATTTAACTGCGGGTGGCCGAACAGCTTGCACATCACCCTTGGCAGATGGGTTTACTATAACAGATGTTTGACTGGTTTGCATCCTTTGGGGAGGACTGAAGAGAGACTGCTTGTCTCATAGGTATTCAAAGGATTTAAGGCTTCTTTTTACCAAGTTCTCTGTCATGCTGCTGGAACTATCCCAGAAATGGGATGAACAAAGGACTTCCACTCTGTCTTCTGAGGGCTGAGCTTAGCTCATCTTCTCCAAAATCCTAGTCTCCTCAGGCTGCCAGTTACCACTGCCTGTCCCTCCTGTTCCATGCTTTCTGGCTCCAAATATGGGTTATGCTGTGAGCTGTGTGGGATAGGAGTGATTTCCACTCCCCCAAGAACACAAGACCTTCTGTTGAATGCCTGCAGGTCTCAGGATGCGATAGCAGGGGCAGAGGTGATACTCCTGTCTCTGAGGTGGGTTTGAGGAGACATATTTCCTTATTGGTGGCTATCAAAGCAGACAAAAATGATGAGTACTCCAGGCAAACTTTGGCTCCTAGTCAATATTAATCCCCACCTGCACTTGCCATTGAGGTCTGAGCCCAAGGGAAAGGTCCCCTCCCAGTGTGGGGACCACTAGAAGGCATCAAGCTCCACATAGCCATCAGCTCACACGGCCCTCGGAGAAGTAGCAGCCTCATCTGAGGCGATGCTCCATTGGTCTTCTAAAATACAGGCTTGTGTCTGTACCACAGCCTAAATGCACAGGACTCACCTTAAGAAAAATTTATTTTTTCACATGGGGCTCTAAAAGTAAAATATTTTGCAAGCAGCATGAATCTGATCAGGATTTCAGGTGAATTGCTCTCTGCTGTAGTGGCTGAGTTGCTGTGCCTGTTGGTAGTGTTTTAATTTTCTTTCTAGTGGGGAAGCTGCACAAGGGAGGCAGGAATGGAAGCAGAGGCAATAGGACTCCTGGGAGCATGGAGAAAATAAACTGTAAACATAACTATTTAACATAGGATCTTTGTTTTCACAGTGGAAATTTATCCTTGTTGCTTTATTGTTCACTTTGGCTCCATCCAATTTCTCAAATTAATAGAGCTGAACAATTTAAGCTCATCTTAACTTTTAGTTTCTTGCCTCATGTTTTGAAATTCTCCATTATTCTCTTCTACTTTTCAGTGCACTGATGAGCAGTGACTGGACTATTTTTAAATAAAGCAAGCATAGGTGTGTGGGAAAGAAATGTGACCTCTTGGGGGCTCTTAAGAAGTCACAAGACTCTCTTAAAAGAAAAAAATGTTAGTGAGACAAGCTATTATCAAGCAAGCTTTGGCAGGTCTGGTCATACTGGTATGTGCTAAGCTAAGAAATATACTTTTTCCTTTGTGTTGGCTGTAATGCAACAGGAGAGATTATCTGCACTGGAATAAAAAAGGAGCAACTCACCTCTCCTCCAGCCTTTCGCACTGCTTTAGAAAATATTTTTTCTGTCTCTCCAATCCACACGACCGAAGGCTGCAATTGCTTACCCACCTAAGAGAAAATGGGGGAAGAGAAGTCAAGAAGTTGATTAAAACAGCTCCAATTTCCTACCTGGGTGCCCATAATTATGCTTTTGAATCCATATTTCAGTAGTTAAAATTAGTGTGCTTTTTTCTTTCCAGAAACGGGTAGCACTGGCTCTGTTCAGCAGCCTTGGCAATCAAATCACTTCTAGTTCGGAATCCAGCATTAAAAACCCAACTCGAATTGGATTATTTTGACTGCTATGCTTATCTTTAATTTCTGGTGCCAAATTCAGTTGCAGTTCTGCAAAAGGAAGCCTGGAATTTTTGTTCCATGGCAAACGACAGACCACCAGCAGCTTTAGACTGGCTGCCCTTGCCTGTAAGATCCCTCCTTGGCTTTCCAAGGGCAACACAGATGGGGAGACAGGCAAGACACAGCTACTGCCTGAGAAATGAGGGCACTGATCTGTAAGCAGGACAGGCTGATATGCAACCTTCTGGCTTACAAAATAGTGTTTAATTTGTGGTTAGTCCAAGAATTAAAATGGAACCTGTTAAATTCGAAGGGGGGGCAGGATGGTGGGGCCACTACAAATGGGTTTTCTGGCTCCAAAGTCAGAGGCACTATACCTCTGGTTCACAGCAGGATGGCAGCAATGCTACAGGCTTTTTCACATCTTGCACTCTCCCTATTGCTATAGAAACACCAGTGGTTTAGGCATTCTGCTGCCAAATTTTAAACCCTTTCCAGTGGCTCTTAGAGCCATGCCAGTTTGCTCAGTGACAAAAGTGATGGCTCGAGGAGTCAATGGGTAACGAGAGAGATGGCATTCTGCTGTCCTGCTTCATTTCTTTCATTTTTCCCTTTGTTGGAGATGCTGCTTCCAGGAAGGAAGCTTACAACATCAGTAGGTTGTATTCATCATAAGCTCAGTGTCTGACTGACAGCCATCGTGGGAAGAATTAAGTCATGAACATCTTCAAAGCACCACAGTTCATTTTTATGGATGCTTTTCAGAAGCACAAAGCATGTACGTGTGTACAGTAAAAATGGATTGAAGAGAGGGGAAAAGAATAGCAGATGAAGGCTGTTGAACTTGTTTGCTCTGCTGCTGATGGGATGAAGTGGAAACAATGCAGTGTTCTGGCATGTAACACTTTATTTGTGGTAACTCAGTCCTAGAATGTCAAGTGCTACCTCCAAGTTCAAAACAGTTTTGTTGAGGAAATCTGGACGTTTTCCTTTGTTGGAAGGCAGGATCTCAAATATTTATTTTTAAAAATTTTTATTATGATAAAAAACCATCATGAAAGATAATATGAGAATCCTGCAGAAACTGATGTATGCACCTAGGGAGTTATATGAATCTTCATCTGGGTGTACAACTTGAGGGGTAACTTCGATCCAGCAGTAGTGTGTTTGAATATACAAGCTTGAACAAAATGACAGATTAAAATTGTACATCAATAATATCTGCCATTTTCAGTCCTGCTGTGTGCATGCCTGGAAAGGATGTCAGAAGGAAGACGAGACAGTGGGAGAGTTGAACTCTGACTGAAGACTGGGCTGGTGGCATGCTGTCTGCTCAAGCTTACAGACTGTGTGTACATATTACCACCCTGATACTCTGTCACTGTGGCATTTGCTGTTGTGCTGTTTTCACTCCACTCGTGTTCACCGTCAGAGGTGCTGTGTGTTTGCTTCCTAAGAACAGTTGCCTTCTAGTACATCTTCTTTGCAAGCTGTGTAAGCCTGAGGAGTGTGCAGCTGTTCTGCAATAGATCCAACATACCCCTGTGTCTCAGGCTGCAGTGGGATGTGACAGGGTAAATAAGGGCAGGGGAGGTTACAGAAGCTATAAAAGCCATTGGCAATGGCTGAACTGTGATTGTGTACTTCAAAGGGAACCATGTTGTCCTTTCAGCAGGGCTGCTGCTCTCAGGGAGATGCAGATCTTCCCCATTTGGCTCACAGATGACTTCTGTGGTTAGCAGCCCTCTAAAATGAAGCCTTGAGTTTTAGATTAGACTATGGGTTCATCTTAATTCTTAAGGAAGAATACTCACTGTTGGCATACCTGGCATCTTTTTTGTCCCCTTTATTTCCCTACTAAGTGGAAATAAAAAGAGCCAGACTAATGTCTTAAGGAGATACTTTCAATTGCATTCTTTGGAGGCAATGATCTATGCATATAAAGTGGCCTGTATGTATTTTTATGGTGTTGATATACATTAATACAAGAAAATTCAACACACACTGTGTTTGGACCTTATTCTTTCTGTTTTTAAAGACAGATCAGACACCCAGAATCCATCAGCGTCTAATTTAAATTGTTGGCAGATACATAGCAGGCTGTATATCCGCCGTGAAAGTGCTTCATTTGAATTATCCATGGACAGTTAGAATCCATGGATAATTAAATGCACTGTACATAATTAATTTGTAATTGAAATTTTATTAGCTTTGCTGCATTCAACAATTTGTGTGAGCTGCCAGCAGATGGCTCCTTAACCCTCCTAATTCCACAGTCCACGCTCCGATGGGTCACCGAGGCATGATTGGCACTTCGGGAAAACTGTGATGAGAAAAACCTTCTTGACCTGCTGTCTGTCAACATTCATCAGAGATCAAACAGTATTTTTGAAAGCCTTGGGTTAAACTTTTCAAACTTGAGAACCAGAGTTGAACATTTAAATGGCTACACTTGGAAACGCAGAAACTTGATTCTTGCATTGCCCATGGGCACAAGGCTCCTCCAAGCTTGAAGGCTTAGGAATTTTTTTAAAAGGCCCAAGAGTAAGTTTTTCTGAGAGCTCAAGCTATTCTGAAAACTGGCCAACACTCTAGTTCCATTCACAGAAATGCTTCAAAGCAGCTGAAGCAGCAAGATGCTGAGGACCTGGGATTAGATGATTTACCAGGCAGATATTCCAGTGCTACAGTGGTGCTGCTGTATTCTGGTTTGCTATAAAATAATAAATACTTTCTTCCAACAGGCTGCATTTCATTTTTTTTGATATGAGTAACACAGTGTAAAGTAACACAGAAATAAGTGTATATTTGAGCACTGGTGATTTTTAATGCTTCAAGGGTCTATGCTTCTAGCAGGCTGAGCTGCACCAAGAGAAAAGTATTGCTCTGGGATGCCTGGAAGAAAGGCTGACTGTACTGTTCCCAAACTTCAGCTGCAACGGAAGAGCCCTGTGTGCCATGGAAATGCTAAATAGACACTTCTGTCAGTGTATTGGGGTAAAGTGTAGCTGGTTCTTCAGATTGCCAGCAAAAAAGGCCTGTTTGAAGGACAACACAGCAGTGGTTTCAAATAAATGAACAGGATTCAGTGGGGAAAAAAAAGAATGACAGACTTAAATTATGTTGCCTTTAAATGCTGGGATTGTATAATTTAATCTTAAATCAACTGTGTATTCCTTTTTTGGTATAACACTGTTATAGTCACCTCTGCCTTGCTAAATAGCATAACCACAGAGCCTGATAAGAGTCCCCCAACAGCAGTGGTGTTGAAATAGAGAGCAGCAAGCTGCAGAAATACAACTCCCAGTTCAGTGGAGATGGCTGCACAGCACACATTTGAGCTGTTGATACACACACACACACGCACACACGACTTCTCTGCTGGTATTTCCTCCTGGTCACCTCTTGCCCAACCTTTTAGCCTGGTCAGTGTTGCACTAATAACATTTTCCCATGTGTGGGTTTTGGTACAATGTGCTTTCTGTGTGCTGCTGTAGTCCCAGTGAAGGACTCGAGAGGAGCTGTCTCACTCTGCTAGTGATTAACCTGATGGCTGCCTTATGGTTGCTAATGGAAGGCCAGCACTTGTTTTTATTGCCTTGGAGTTCAGCCTTATGAACTACCTGCATTTTTACACTGTGTCACAGTCATGCGCTCTACCTTCTGTCCTTGATACTTTCTGCATTTGTCCTTGTTTCTATGCATCCTTCCATATCCTTCTTTACATCTTCTATATCGGAGAATGGTAGGAGTAGAAAGGGACCTCTACAGAGATGATCTCGTCCAACCCCCCTGCTCCAGCAGGTCACCACAGCAGGGTGCTATCCAGCTAACCCAGTTTGGAATCTCTCCTTCGGAGAAGGAGACTCCACAACCTCTCTGGGCAGACTGGGCCAGCCTCAGGCACCCTCACACCAAAAGTTTTTCCTCATGTTTAGGTGGAACCTCCTGGGTTTCAGTTTGTGGCTGTTGCTCCTTGTCCTGCTGCTGGACACCCCTGAAAAGAGTCTGGCCCCAGCCTCTTGACACTGCCCTTCAGGTGTTTATAAGCATTGAGCATACGTATGAGGCACATACAGAAAGCTGTTCACTGCAGCAGTGCTTTGTGCCTTGATGGGAACACGGGAGAGCGAAGCCATCGGTCAGTGCAAGCTGGCAGGGAGCTCTGCTGAGTTCAGGCTGGCTCAGTCCATGGAAAATGTGGCTGAAGTGAAATATTCCAGCACATTGTGATTCAGGCTTGAAGGATGAGTTTTGTTTGGGGGCTTCTGGGAAGTGCTTCTGTATTAGAGACAGATCCTCTCTTTTCACTCCAAAGCAGGGCTGACCTGGCAGGCTGTGCTCTGTCTTTATGGGGAGCACAAGTGCTGGGGCTTGGTGCTTGCAGCTTCTTTTAAGCTTTTTCCTATTCAGTATTAATCTTCCTTACATTTATTTCCCTTGAATAGGCAGATGGAAATGTTGGTGTTTTCCTGTTCTGGTATGAGAAGTCATTTCCTCCATATGACATTTAAAATGCCTGCTTTGAGTAACACACAAGCCTCTCTTTTTGGATTAGGGCTGGTGTCTCTTGCAAGTTTCCTCCCTGAAATAAGGGAGGGGAAAAAAGAATTTGCCTTTTGCAGCTGCAACAAATTAAAGTTTCTTCTTTTTTTAAAAAACGTTATTCACTTGTTTACAGTGCCTCCCACAAAACCACTGCCAGAAGCCAACAGTTACGGACAGAAAGTTTCCTAATGGTCATTTTATGCTTTCCACTTTCCTTTCATTACAGAAACTCTTCTTTGCAGATGTGATAATCAGAAGTGCAAGGTCACTGCAGCTTTATTACTGAGCATCATCCATTCCTGTGTACTAAATCTCAGTTCTTAACTAGGGTTACATGGATCATAAGATAACAGAAAAAGAACTGTCATGTTTCCTGTCACTCCTGTACAGCTGTTAAGGAGATGGTCTGTACTCTGCTTGAATAACTCTATGTAAAGACCCTTCTGGAAAGCTGGAGCAAAAAGCTTGCTTGACAACAGTCACAGTTGCTGTTTGCACAAAAACCCTGACCAGAAGTGCCTGATTGTGGAGACGTGGTGAATCCCTCGGGGATCATCTGCAGGCGAGGCACTTTAACAAGGTGTTCTGTGGTGTGTCAGGGTAGGCTGCGCGTGGTGAATATTAAATACTCCAAGTCAGCTGCAAGGTGCCATTTGCTTTCATGGCTTGTCTGCTGTGTGTGCTGCTGTATATGGTAGTCCTACAGTAATCTAAATATGCTTATACCAAGCTCTTACAGTTTTTTTTTTTTTTTACCACAGTGAAAAATAAACATTTTAGGACAAATAGCAGTGTTCAGCTTCCTCTTGGCAAGGAATTTGTTTTCAATGTGCATTGCCCTTGCATTGCTTCAGCTTGGGTAACAGACTAGCTTCCTGCAAATTGGGATAGAAAAGATTCCTTGTCCTTCTATTCCTTGTGAAGCTTTTCCTTTAACGTACAAACTTTCCCTTGCTGCATGTTGTGAACATGGCCTCTTCTCCTACCACTGTGCAGCTCTGAAAAGCCTGGCTCTGTTCTTTGTATTATCCCACGAAACCCCTGAAAGCAGCAGTTCAGTTCAGCTCCCTCTCACTCCAGCCTTCCCTTGGGCTGAAACAGCTGCATTTGTCCAGCTCGCCTGGTGTCCTGCAGCGCCCCTATCCTCGTGGCTCTCCACTGCTTACTTGTCAGTGCCTGTCTTGTAACAGAGCAGCCCGGTCCTGGGCACAGTGTTGTCCGCTTGTGGTCTCGTAAGTGCCAAATAGCAGGGAAATAATTGATTTCAGAGGCTATACTCCTGCTGATCTAACTCAGTACTTGTCTGACGTTGCTGCATGGATGTGCTGTTGACTTGTGTTTAACTTGCTAACTTTAAGAACCCCTGGTACTTTAGTGCAAAGCTGCTGTGTGGTTGGGCAGGGCACAGCCTGGACCTCTGTGCCGTCGCATGGAGTTACTTCATCTTAGATCTTCCTTACAATGAGTGACTGAGGGAGCTGGGGGTGCTGAGCCTGCAGCAAAGGAGGCTCAGGGGAGATCTGGCCCTGAGCACAGCTCCTGACAGGAGGCTGGGACCAGGTGGGGGTCAGGCTCTTCTCCCAAGGAACAAGCAACAGGACGAGGAAATGGCCTTGAGTTGCACCAGGGGAGCTTTACGTTGGACTAGAGGAACGATTTCTTTTTCCCCGAAGGTTGTCCAGGCGTGGCTCAGGCTGCCCACGGCAGTGGTGGAGTCCCTATCCCTGGAGAGACTGAAAAGCCATGGAAATGTGGTGCTGAGAGACATGGGACATGGTTTAGTGGTGTCCTGGCAGAGTGAGTAATTGGACTTGATGATCTTAAATGTCTCTTCTGACAAAAATGATTCTGCGATTCTGATGCTGGCTGGGAGCAATGGATGTTGTAAAGAAGCAGCAACTCATGACAGGATGAATGGTGGCTGTGGCAGGGACTTGACAGTTCCCAGAGACAGGGAAAATGAGCCACATCTGAGATGGTGAAGACCATAATAAGAGGGACTAGAACTGCAGAGGTGAGAGCCTGTGTGGATGGAGGATTGCTTCCAGCCTGGCTCTGAGAACTTACAGAATCTGAGTCAAAATCATCAGGCAGATTGGACAAGCCAGTGACTGAGCCATGCAGACAGAAGATGCCAGGGAGAGGTGAAAGAACCAAAGGAACTGGGACCGAAAATAGCACACAGTTGATTTGAAGGCTGGTGCTATGTCAATAGGAGCTTGCACAGAAATGAGCACACAGATGATTTATCTCTTGGAGAGAGATACTCTGTGCTGGGCCATTTGCTATGTTAAAGGAGCAGAATTTGAAGTAGTACTGCTGTTGCAGTTGGAACAAGTCACCTTTTGATAAGCAAGTGCCTGGACAGAACTTATTCCATGTGATTGAGTGGGAGGAACTTCCATCCCAGTAACTCACAGAGGTTCACCAAAGTGTCATTTCTGACAGCTTTTGTAAGAGCTACAGTAGAGAAGTAAGCTTGGAATGCTCCCCGTGATTCTGGGGGGGGAGGTGTTGGATAATGCTTCCATTTAATCTTACATAATGTGGAAAAATGTGCTTTTATATAGAAATGTAAAAATAATTTTGGTTGGAAGAGACCTTTAAGGTCATCAAGCCCAACTGTTCCCCCAGCACTGCGAGGTCACCACTGCCCCAGGTCCCTCAGCACCACATCTCCACTGCTTTTAAACCTCTCCAGGAGCTGGGGACTCCACCACTGCCCTGGGCAGCCTGGGACAGGCCTGGACAACCCTTTCAGAGAAGTTTTTCCTCATGGCCAACCTAAACCCCTTTGGTGCAAGTCAAGGCAGTTTCCTCTTGTCCTGTCACTTGTTCCTTGGGAGCAGAGCCCGAGCCCCACCTGGCTCCAGGCTCCTGTCAGGAGCTGTGCAGAGCCAGAAGGTCTCCACTGAGCCTTCTTTGCTCCAGGCTCAGCACCCTCAGGTCCCTCAGCTGCTCCTCACCAGACTTGTGCTGTAGATACACCTATAGCTACACTTAAGTACACATATGTATGTGCGTGTATGTGCTTACGTATCTAATGTGTGTAGATACGCACATACCTTTTATGTATGTCCCAATTACTGTATATGCTATATATATACACATGTATATTATAAAAAAAAATCTCTTCAGGTGGAGCCTTCTCTCCAAGTAGAAAAGGCTGCCTGCCTTGCTCAGGCGTTTAAAGGCCTTGTGCTCCAGCAGGGGCTAAATGATGGAGAGGATGTGTGCTGTGCCTGCGGCCAGCTGTGTGCCTTGCTGCTGCTGAGCACAGAGGAGCGTGGTGCAGAAGGGTGAGATGTGCAGAGCAGAGGGAGCACTAGCTCAGTTTAACGGCACTAGCTTGTGTCAGGGACTACTAGACCCAGTGTTCCTGTTAAGGCATCAAAGGTGCGTGATCACAGCACTGATGCTTCTCCTTAGGCGCTTCTCTGACCGGCTAGAAATGAGGTCCTTGGGGACTGCTTTTAACTGAGAAACCTGTCTCTTCTGGGGATGGAGGCACTTGTCACAAAACCTGCTATATTACTGGGTTTAATAAAATACACCTGATAAATCCAAAGGAAAGCCAGCTTGAATTCAGTCTTTTAGCAAGCCTCAAGCGCTGGAAAAATACTGTATTTTGCTTTTTCCTAGTGTATATGCTGTATTTTTTTCTTTCTAAGAGTATTTCATCTGGAAATGTTTACCAGCTTCCTTCCTTAGCAGAAATGCTGAGGTCTTAAAATGTGGAAGAAATCCTGCCAGGATAGTGTCGATTTTTCTGAAGAGGATTTGGGAAATGTTCTTCACAGTTCATATGCCTTCTTTCATTTCCAGACTTCTCATAGATTTCTGTTAATGTAATCCTGAACTAGGATTCTCTCTTTTGAAAAGCTTGCTGAGAGGTAAACAGCAGTATAGGGGAGAGTGTTTTTACAGCAACAGTCCCAGAGTGGACATTTTTGACCACCCCTAGTTTAGTGCTTGATTAAATGCTGCATGACAAGCATTCCTGACTGATGTACATATAAACAGAGAACAGAATTTTCTCTATCTGTGATGCTTTCCATATCCAAGGTAACACAAAACTTGCAGAAATATTCCTTGTGGTAGCCATCTTCTTCATGGTGCTTGCTCAAGGGGTATTAAATTCTCTTCAGCAGTACACACACTGGCCATCCACAAGTGTTTTGTAAACTTGAAAACAGGGAGGGAATGTCAAACTGGGTTGGCAGTCCTTTGAAACTTGGGCAGCTTTGCCCTCATGTGACTGGTGTGTGTGTTCCTCAGTATGAAGGATCTACAGTTCCCTGTTGATTCCACAGAAGATGTGACAAACTGAGCTGACTCTGTACAGAAGAGCACATAAAACACAGTACCTTGAGAACCACGTGAAGCATCATTTGCAGGCTGTTCTTGCCTGGGTATTTCCCAGTAATGTTAGAAGCAGATAAATTGAAGAGGTTGGCTCCTGTTTCTGTGCAGATGGCATGGACCAACATTTTCTTTCCAACACCAGTAGGTCCAGCTAGTAACAAGGCTTTCACCAAAGGAGCTTTCTCATGGACAGTTTGGGAACCTGTAAAAAGTCATACGGCACTATTATTGCTTTCATTTAAGTCTGCAATAAAGGTAATGGAATCATTCTTCTTTCTTTACTGTAAATAATTTATCATGTGAATTCATTGTTTCCTTAATATGGCTCAACTGCTCTTGAGCTGAGTTCTGTATAATCAGAGCTGTGCCTGTAGCATAGCTGAGTTAATGTCCCTGCTTGAACCAAAACTCAACCGCCCTTATTTGTACCTTTTGACAGGCAAACTTCACCTCTAAATCTATGTGAGCCGAATTTCCTCAGTAAATTTTTGTGGGTGGACACAAGGTAAGAGCCCTGAAGATGGAACTGCTGCTGATGGCTGTGTAGACAAGCCTGGTGCTTTGCAGAGGGACAACTGCCCTCCCTCAGCAGTCAGGAGCAGAGCCTGACCCGCTCCTGGCTCCAGCCTCCTTTCAACGAGTTGCTGAGAGCCAGAGGGTCTCCCTTGAGCCTCCTTTGCTGCAGGCTCAGCACCCCCAGGTCCCTCAGCAGCTCCTCACAAGACTTCTGCTCTAGACCCTTCCCCAGCTTTGTTGTTGCCTTTCTGGATATGTTGCAGAGCAGGTATAACATATCTGCTAGGAGAAGGAGGTTCCTTTTCTGTTCCCTTCATTTTATTCAGGTGAGCAAACTTAAATGTCAGGGTTGCTATGCTTCACTTGCTCTGCTGGCAGCAATGACTGCTCAGCATTTCTAAATCTGTCTCCGCGGTTGCTCCAGGTAAATCCATGCTGGGCTGTAAGAAATATGGTCCATCACCTGGGAAAGTCTAGCAGAAATGCCTGCATTGTGAAAGCAGAACTGCAGAGGCAGATTTAGGTGGCTGATGGTGGTAGCAGTCTTTCCTGCAGCTCTGTCACTGTATGAATTAGGTACAGGTGAGCCTCCAGAGATGGAAGTAGCAGGAACTGTCAACCATATGCTCTATCCATACCCACTGGTAGTCCAGTAACATCACTGTCTCAATGCCCAAAATGTCCCACGTCAGCAGTGGTGGGTTGTTCCAAAGTCAGATTTGAAAACCTGTGTGAGCGTGCACTGTTTCCAAAGGTGTTTTGAGAGTGGCGTCTGTCAGACTGTGGGGCTCGCAGGGGAAAGCTATCCCAAAGGCGACGGGCTGTGGAAGGAACCTATGGCTCAGCCTGGAAACGTGCTCTGGGTCCTGGGGGACAGCTAGGTAAGGATGGTGTATAAACCTGAATCTGACCAGGTTGCCTATCTGTGATCTAATGGTTTAACATCCCAAATAAATGACAATGGTCTGAGTGCTAAGATGAATGCTATTACTTCAGCACTGTGCAAGATGTAGTGAAGTTGTCAGCCACCCAGGCTTTATTAATATTTGGTCGTTCCACACCAATCTATTACTATTACACATAGATTTATTACGAGGGGAGCAGCAGACTCCTCCGTGGTTAAAGATGAAGTATATCTTCTACTATTATTTCTCCTTTTAGCCACCTATAATTTTCTCACTGCCATTGAACCTGGAGATTTCCTTGCTGTCAGGTGACTATTTTGAGAAACTTGCACTTCTACACATACACAATTATATAGTGATTAACTAGTTCTGAGGCCAGTTAAATAAAATGTCAACCAGAACATATCACCCAGAAGGTGAAAACATTCCTGTGTGTTTTTTTGTCTCATGCAGTATTTATCTTTTTTTTTTTTTTTTTTTTTAATAAAAGGCATTTTTCCAACTGCTATTGCAAATACTTTAACTGGTCCAGGGTCTTTTCTCCCTGGATTCTTCAACTTTTTGCCAGTTGTATAAATGGTAGAAAATTCATGGGTTCTCTTTTCTCTTGCCCTGGGGGTGTCTTGAGGCTTGATTTCACTAGATTAGATGGTGTTAAAACATAACCTTGGAGGAGTTATCTGCTATGTGAAATACCACACTGCATTCGAGGAGAACTGCTGAGCTCTCTCAGCAGATTGTGGTCAAACTCCCAGCTGACCCCTGAGGGTTTACCCCAAAACAGCTGAGGGTGTTTTAGATGGGAAGAGCCACAGCTTGTCTGAAGGCAGGGGTGCTGCGAGCACAGTTTTTTAACCTGACTCTCAGGGTGAGCTGTAGGGTGTCAGGAGCACCCTTCTGTAGCCAAAACCTGAATGAAGCAGACTTGTGCACTATTGCATCAAACTCTACAGCACACGGAGCATGCTTCAGGGGGAGACTGAGCCGGGAAACGCCTGAGGAGAGCCATGGAGCATGTATGTACAGAATAGCCCCAGCACTGGTCTTTCTGGAGGGTGTGCGAAGGGGAGGGAAAGGCAGCAGCTCTGTGTCAGCTTTGCTCCTGTTGCCAGGAAGGGAGGCAGGGAGAGGTCCCCTCTTTTGCCCTGTGGAGGGGATCAGCAGGCAATGGCACAGCCTGCGGGAGGATGTGCCAAGTTAAAAATCTTCCCCAAAACCAGTCGGGAATGGAAAAGAATGTGAGCAAAGTATGAGGAGAGGCCCTCGAGACAGGCACTTCTTGCAATTGCTGGAGTTTGGCTTAGTGCCATTCCTGAGTAAAATACGGGATAGATTTTACATTAAAAGCAAACAACCTTTCTTAGATGTTGGCCAAGTCTGGCATTAAAACTGCAAGGGCATTTAAAAGTGTTCTCTCTGATGTACAAAATGTATTCAGACTAATTCCTTAAATGATTGCATTGTTTAGTGCTGAGTAACAATAGCCAGCTTGTAAAAGGTAAATTGCAACCTTAGCCCTTCACTTAACTTGATTAATTTTGATCACTGGAGCTTGTTTTACTTATTATCTTTCCCCAGTGATTTCCTTTTATGTGCTGCCATTCCCAAACTGCTAACGCGCAGGCGAGGACGGTGTGGACGCGCGGTACCTGACAATAGTGTCTGCAAGCTCCTTTATGCACTATTAAAACGACACGCTCTTCACTCAGAAGGCTTAATTGAAAAACAATTATACCACAAAATGCTCTAGATTACGATTAATCAAGCCCTGTCAAAGCCAGTAACCAGGCGCAGTACTGACGGGCAGCAAAGCCGTTGCGTTCTGCCCTCTGGTAATTTTTGCTGTGCTCTTACCTAATGGCAATATCCCATACAGTGCTATTAGCTGCCTGACATCTGTGAGAGAGGGCACGGGCTCTACGCCTGCCTGACGGAGGCTGCTCCCCAGGTAGTTGTACTCGCCTGTAGGGAGGAAGCACAGGCTTAATAAATGTGACACTGCATTGTTATAACATACATAACTCAAGTAATGAAAAACTACCAGAGAATACCAAGAGAACGTGTTCTCAGCAAACCCGGTACTGTCAAGGGACAGGGACTCAAGCAGGGAGATATTGCTGTGGAATGTGGCCCTGAGAAGTCTGAAAGGTGAACTGCACAGGAAAATGAAGTTAAAGACACTGTGGGCTTTCCCTTCCAGACTGTGGAAGGCGTTCAGCAGAGCAGTCTGTCTCCAGGAACCTTTTAAAGAAACTTTGCGGAGAAGAATCATTAGTAGCACCATAAATCACACTGCTGGCACACGTTTTCTAGATTTGGGATTTTGCAGGGCTGGAATCCCAGTGAACCACGCTCTATCAAAAGGATTTCAAAAAGGGGGAAAAGGTATTTTAACAAGCTTTCCCCTGGCT
Organism: Merops nubicus; assembly: GCF_000691845.1. NCBI lineage: Eukaryota > Metazoa > Chordata > Aves > Coraciiformes > Meropidae > Merops > Merops nubicus. The sequence goes on from NW_008631570.1 coordinate 30,272, forward strand.
GCATCACATCTGGGCTTCTTACTGTGTTAGACGTTTCAGTATTTCGTCTAATTTGGCGGGGCTCTTTGCTTTGCAGTTCACCTTTTTTGTTCAAAAAAAACCCTCCACAAAACAACCAAGAAAACTTAAAAAAAAAAAAAAAAAGCCTGATACCAACTGAAAAGATCTAATCTTGCCTCAGCCCTTGTTACAGAGCCATAATCACATCGCTTGTCCTGTCAAAGCCCATATACAAGACATGTTAAAAGAACAAAGATCCAGAGGGATGGGCTGCAAGCAGGAAATCCGTTTGTGATGATGTAGTCAATGATTATTTTCTTAGCATAAATTGGAGGTCGTTATGGTGAATATTATTGGAAAATAATAGTGTATTATCTTTTATTGGAAATAAAATGAGAGAGCACTAGAGCTCTCTGGAGCTGAGGTGAATTAGCGATGGTTAAGAGAGAAAATGGAGTTGTAATTTGGGGGCAAAAAGGCAGACAAGCCCTGGTGCAACTGCCCCCTCCCCTCTGAAGAACAAAATTCATTTCAGGTTTTATCTTTTATTTAAGGAGAAATCAAAAGAACTGGATAGGAATTAATCTTCACAGATTTAATTAGAAGGCATCAAAGGATTTAATTGCAACTGAACATAAATCACAGTGGATATTCTCTGACTAATTTAGATAAGGTCACCAAGAAAATTAGTTCGGTGATGTCAGTTTATCATAGAGGGGGGACATTTCAGTGCTTTTACTTGCTGTGTAGCACAATCCCACTCTTTGTCCTTTTCCCAGGAACTGGGAGTCAGTGACCTTCCCTAGACTTCAGCCCTGTAAGAGCTGAGCAGATGAAAACTTATTTTTCTGCAGGCTTTGACTCTGTCCTTAGACCCTTAAAGGGAGGTTTGTTTTTTTTTAATTTTGAAAGAAAGCAAGCTAGGTACAGGTCCTAGGCCAACTTTACATACGTTCTATATTTTGTTCTGGCAACTCAATAAGCATGACTGAGTGTTGAGTGTGGAAGAGCTGGCTTTGACAGTCTAGGCCAGCTCCTTTCTGCCTGGTCTGCGTGGGCCAGCACTTGTGCTGGGACATGTGCGGGACCTGGCACCAGTGTAGGCGGCCAGGTGAATATTGCTCAGCTCTGCACCTCTATGCCCAGGATTTTCTGCTGCTGGGAAGTGAATGTTAGAGTAACTTGGAGCAGCCTTTGTGTTCCTCGAAGCCGCAGAGGAGCCAAGACTTCAAACCTCAGGGTCAAGGGAAGGTGACCCAAAAACCATCTCAGCCTGCTTCCAAGTTTGATGTTACCAGCTGTTAATTATTATCCGCTGGAAAGATGTGCTTTAAAAACATCTGTGGTAGGGAATGTTTCTTGGACAAAAGTGACCTTGATGGTGAATGAAGCCAGTGGTACTGTGGCTTCTGGATGTCTGTGAATTCCAATAATGGTGGTCTTTGAAACAACAGAATCTTGGGGGTTTTGCTGCTAGGGTTGCTGTGATTTTATTGTACATCACCAAATAATTTTGGAGATTATCATACCCCTGTTCAGCTGGTAAGTAGGTTTGTGGTTTGTTGGTTAATTTTTGTCTCTGCGTAGAGCATAGGCAAGTGTGTCTGGCTGCAGCTGCAGGCAGCAGAGACTGGGCAAGAGAACTATGAGATGCAGACCTAGGCAGAGACACATCTTACTGAAATCAAGGGCCTGACATGCCTCAAAGCACTGCTCCAAGTGCAGTTCCTGGGCAGTTGGGGAGGTGGAGGAAAGGTGGTGAGTCTGAATGAACAAATGCTGAAGGTATGACTTCTGTTCTTCTCCGGGAAATACTCTGGATGGTTTACAGCACCCATGACAGACTTGCACTGTCTTGCCAATGTCTGGCCAGCACTCCTTAAAGGATGGCCTGCTTCCAGCTCAGAGTGGCTTCTGACACCCAAAACCATTCAAGGCTTCCAGGTGTTAGTGCTTGGAGCTGAGCATCAGCGTTACAAAGAGGTCCTGCTTTCAGGAAGCGAAAGGCACGAAGCCCCCTGCAGGAACAGGCTTGATTTGCGTACGTGGCTGTGGATATTCCAGACTGGAAGTCCTGAAAGTGTAATTACACCTGAACTCTTGAGTGGAAACAGGGGTCAGTGAACACTGAGCGGCTGGAGGTTTGGTTAGATTAAGCACTGCGTTAGCTGTAAAATGTGTACTTTACCAACATAATCGGAGAGCTTCACGGTCCTCGCTTTTATTAGTAGTTCTTTTTCCACTAGTTCCCTGTACAGAGAATCGATGGTCCTATGGACAAGAGACATCACTCAGAAATTCCAGGGCACTGTAAGAAAAAGCTCAGTCCTGCAATAACTGAAGAAGCTTGAGAGTTATTTGTGGTTCCTCAGCTTTATAAACATATTTTGTAGCTCAGAAGCAAAGGTGATTAGAGTTATCAATATGCAATCAATAAGTGCCATTTTCTGCTTTATATGGCAAGGAATCTTTCATTACCTCACATAGCACGTGGCTCCCTCTGACACCAGTTCCATTACCCACTTCCAGGTGATGCAAGATCAGTTGTGACTTGTGTAATAGACTCATTCATTAATATCAATTACTGGGAAATTATTTCTAAATTATACAATAATAGCAATCCTAACATTGCTGTACCTATTCACTTAGCTCTCCAATTATGAGTAATTCATTAATTCTTGGAATTTATTCTGCTTGCAAAAGACAGCCTTGTCTTGTCAGGAACACATTGGGAATGACTTGATCATAGCAACTGGTAGTCCACTGATGGTCTAAGTATTCAGTGACACTTTTGGCATTGGGTTCTCCAGATTTCTTCAGGGAATAAGCTTGTTGGAAATTCTTGTTGTATTGTTGGTGTAAACAATACCGGTTTGAATTGTCGTTTGGCCTGGGGAAGGCTCTGGGAGACCTTATTTTGGCCTTCCAGTATCTGAAGGGGGCCTACAAAAAAGTTGGGGAGGGACTTTGGAGAAGGACTCGTAGTGACAGGATGAAAGGTTATGGCTTCAAACTGGAAGAGGGGAGATTTAGATTAGAAATTAGGAAGAAGCTCTTCACACTGAGGGTTGTGAGACACGGGAACAAGTTGCCTGGGGAAGTTGTGGATGTTCCATCTCTGGAGGTGTTTCAGACCAGGTGGGATGGGACTTTGAGCAACCTGGTCTAGTGGGAGGTGTCCCTGCCCCTGGCAGGGAGGTTGAAACTGAATGAGATTTAAGGTCCCTTCCAACCCAAACCATTCTATGATTCTTTTTAGGTCTTTTACTGTTTTTGCGCTCTGTACATCCTTTCCCTTCAGTATCAGCTTTTTTTGTCCTTGCCACCTGTCTTGATTGGGGTGTTCTGTCATGGCTACAATAAAAATATTTAATAACAACTGTCAGCTGGATAATAAAACCATATGTATAATCTGAGGTCTGCAACCTCTTTCTATTTCAGCTGGGAAGCTTTATGTTTATGCAGTTAGTGGCACAATTAATATAGGAGCAGTAATAAGCAAATACAAAATTTATTGCATCTTCAACACCATTGATTTTGCTACCCTGACTCTTGGTTTCATTCTTCGTGATTTTATGTTGAGAAGCTTCATAAAACAAGCATAAGGCAGAACTGGGGCTAAGCTGACGGTTCTGTCGGGAGCATGACTTCTACTTTTCATCAGTCTTTGGCTAAAGCCCCTTGTGCCCTCTCCACTCTATCAAGTCAGAGATGAACCTGAGCTTCTCTTGGTTATTTCTGAAACGCTTCCTCAGCAGGGAAGAACAAAGCACAAAGCCAAAATGCCACAAAAGCTCTGATTAAAAGCTGGCTACTGAAAAGCTTGTGTTCTTGAACAGTTGAATGTTGTGTTTAGAGTATATGTGAAGAAGCAGGTAAGTGCGAGAGTAATTTTCAAAGCACAGAACATGTGTCCTAGTTGGACTTCAGTGCTGTTCTGGTAAGAGAGGTCACGCTCTGTTATAATCCATGAATCATTTGATTTAAATATTTGCTTGGAGAGGTTGTTTTATTTTAAAGGAGGTAAACAGATCACTGACTGTGTAGTTCCAGCAACCAAACAGTCTAGTAAATGTTTTGCTGTGCATGTCTTATAGAATCATAGAATGTCTGGGCTGGAAGGGACCTCCAAAGGTCTTCTAGTCCAACCCCCCTGCAATAAGCAGGGACATCTCAAACTAGCTTAAGCTACTCAAAGCTTCATCCAGCCTGATCTTGAATGTCCCCAGGGATGGGGCCTCCACCACCTGTTTGGGCAACCTATTCCAGGGATCTATCACCCTCATACTGAAGAACTTCTAACGTCTAACCTAAATCTGGCCTTTTCTAGCTTAAAGCCATTACCCTTCATCCTGTCACTCCAAACCCTTGTGAACAGTCCGTCCCCTGCTTTCTTGTAGGCCCCTTTCAGATACTGGAAGGTTGTTATAAGGTCCCCCCAGAGCCTACTCTTCTCCAGGCTGAACAACCCCAACTCCCTCAGGAGCTGGATTTGTGGTTGAATCCCATGTGCCTCCTCCTGCAGTGATTGAGTGTGTTTGACTCTTTGACATTCTCCAGCCTTGCTCTCTTGGGAGCTGGGTCTGCCTCTGCCCTACTGCTGAGTCAGCAGGTCCCAGTAGTGACATCTTTGCAAAAGTGTCTGTTATGTATACAGATGAAAAATGTCTGGATTATCCATGAATGCATCATGAACTCACTGAAAATGTCAAAAGAAGAAATCCTCTTGAATCCTCAAAATAAAATAAGGGTACACAAGAAATTGCAAGTTCTGTCAGCACACTTACTGCTAATAGGACTGATTCATGACGTGTACATTATATAATGGACACAAGGGGTGATTTATAGAATACAGGGGCCTGTTTTCAGCCTCCCTTATCAGGCTTCAGCTAGGATGGAAAATATGATAGTTGACAAAACTGCCAGGTGCTCCTGCACGAGAAGATGGGAAAGAGGCAAATGGGGCCGATATCCCACACAGGCTGAGCTTTGCATGCTGGAGTTAACCCAACTGAAGTTCATGTTGACTGGCCCTAGTGCTGTCTGGTTGCAGAATGGGGGATCTTTATTTGTATGCGTTGTTGCAGATGGGGAGAAATAAGGTCTGTGCTGTTGTAGCATTAAAACCATGCTTTGTCACTCTGTTGTTTGTGGTGCTGTGAAACCATCACTCAAAGAGCCAGGAATGCAAAAAAGGGTTTAGCTGAAGTGTATGTGCTTCACGTTTGTAAATTTTTAAGACATCTGGGCTTTTAATGGATATTTGTAGATGTTAGTGAAGAAGTTTTATGTATTGTAGGGCTCCCGATGCTGGTAAGCATAGCAGTGTTGAGATGCTCCTCATATAATTAAAAACTAAAAGGATTGACAGCATATCTAATATAAAGAGGATGTAGTATCATGGTTTGAATCTCAGATAAACAGGTCCTCTCTTTACCTGTCAGGAGTTAGATCTTCCTCCATCTCAGGTATCTTTTTCCTCACTGTTGTCTTTATTTCCTGAGGACCACAAAACCAGGCAGGAGTTAGTGACCCGAGTACAGAGATATGTTTGTACGTACTGAAGCAAAGTGTGACCCTTGTTACTGAAGGAACCCAAAGGGAAAGATCATGGCCTTGAATATGACCTGAGGGAAAGGAAGATTTAGACTACATCTAAGGAAGATGACCTGCTCTTCTCCTGATATTTTCATATTTCTGCTATGAGGGGACCATGACTTGTGTGGCTAGTTTATTTACATACTCTAAAAAAAAAAAACACTATGGAAAGGATGAGTAAGAAAGATGTGAATCAGTAATATCAAGCTCCTCCATTAATTACAGATCATAAATCACAAATGTGATTAGGAATAATTAGGAGTGGAGAGGGCATCATTAATACATGTTAGTGCCCAGTACTGGTGTCCATTCTTAAGTTCTGCAAAACATTACAGAATCACTTCAGTGGAACTATTTAGCCAAAGACATTTGTGCACCATGGGATTTCTTCAAGAGCTTAAATTTAAGCATGTGCTTAAATGCTTAGTGGATCAGCTTATTCTTTCCAAAAGTTTGTTTGTTTTCTTGGGAATACTGTAATTTAGTTTATTTTTTTAATAGTGAATACTTCTGCAGAGCTCTAGAGGCTATGCTGTTAAAAAATCCTATTCCATTATCTGGAAAATGGTGTGTGTGGTTTTTTTCCCCCCTACAATGGGTCAGCAGTGTTCAGAAATATGTCAACTCTAAGTCTTCAAGGACAGCTGCAAGGTAAATAACCTATGAATCAATCACCTGTTACTGTTTACAGTGCAACAAAGATAATCCAGATGAAATGCAAATTAAACCCATAACTATACAGATGAGCTAAATGGGAAAAAGGTAATGGCTTTAAGTTTTGCATTAGAACAATGCAAACTACTCCATATCTTGAAGTTTTCACGTCAGGTTTCTTGACATAAATAAGCTGGGCAGTGAATAGTTGTTAGAATGTGCCAGTAGGGTTTTCTTTTAAAGAAAAGGAATGGGAAGAACAAAGCATGTGCCATGGTGTTCTAACACCTGAGGAAATACTGAGGCTGTCAGAGGTTTAATTCTGGTGTTCCTCCTTACCCTTTCTTCCAACAAGCTAGAAATTACATGTCATGGGGTCTGACTGGGAAGAAGAGCTCATTTCTACCTATGTAAAGACACTAAGCATATGTTGAATTTATTGGCCAGCTGGTATAGTCCTCAAGGCAGCTTCATTTTTGTTTTGCTCTTGAGTTACTTTATTGGTGAACTATGCAGGGGAAAAAATGTGTTTTTCTAATTAACATCAGCATTTATGAGAAATTTGGCAAACACTGAGATGTGATAAGGGGAAATATGAATTGTAGACAATGGCTTTCCTCCAAAATGTCTTATTGGGAACTGCTTTTATTTAGAAAACGGTAATGTTTAATGAATCTGAACATGCCCATCATTTATAATGGAAATCTCCCTGTTTCTAGCTCTGAAATGTCAGTCTAGCTTCTGTGTACCCATCCATTTACTTGAATATTTTCTGCTTTGATAAGGCACATGTAGTGTACCCCATTAGCGATTAGTTGGCAGATGACACACGACTGTCTTCTGTGCTCAGTGTGGTGGCTTGTCTTCCTGTGTGGGCTCATGAAAATGTTCTGAGCTGCTCAGAGGTTGCTACAAGCAAACACAGACCCGATTTCAGACCAGATTCCAGAGCAGAATCTGCCTCTGGCACCAGAAGGAAAAGGGCAGCCAAAATGTCTCATTGAGGGAACTGTTCCACGTTGGAACTGCAGGATCTGTGTCACCCTTTGGCTGTGATTCTATAAGTCCTGCTGCCATCAGCTGTTCACAGCTACTGCCACCGAGTAGGTGGAAGAGTAACGAGAGGAAAGCACTCCTGTGGTGCAGGGGAAATGACAGTGTGTAAACAGCAGCCTGTGAAGTGTTTGAGTGGATTCCTTGGATCATGTGTGATGTTTGGATGGGAGACTGAGCAAGTGCAGATTTGCACTGTGTGCACATCTGTTCTGTGTAGAGAAGTCTTTTCTGGCTATGTCAAGATACTGAAAAAGTCCTTAGACCAAGATGTTCCCACTGATTATTAAGGTCTTGCTAAATGGGGGGTTCTGCTCTGTAATCCCTGTTGGATTTAGCTACAGCATCCAAAGCAATTACAGCCCCCACAGCTGGCTGAGAGCTCTGGGTGCTAATCTCCATCAGCTACAGAAAATCCAGCAGGGATTGAGAATTGCTGTCCTCAAACCCGGGACAATTCTGACCCAGCGTGTCTTCAGGCTTTATTTAATATGACATTGCTCTTACTGAATCTTCAGACTGATGTCAATATTCTTGTCATAGCCGTTGCTGTAGTTAACCTCTTGTGGCTCTTTGCTGCATCAGAAAGGGATATCCAAAGCTGGGTTGAGGTATGAGCAAGGCCTTTTTCAGAAGCAACTGGAACACACTTAGGTTCCCATACATCCTCTTTTCATTTTTTTCTTTCTTTTTTTTTTCCCCCCTGAATTCTGGCCATGCCTTTGTCTATGTGTGGGTGTGTTCACTTGCAACCAGTTGCTTTACTTTCAGTTGGATCGGAAATGAATCCTTGCGGGGGGAGCAGAGCAGGAAAAGCAGCACAATGGGCTTGATAAAAAGCACGCTGATAAGCACTCAAATGTAACTTCCAGGTCAGCAACTGCAGAGTGCTGATCTGTCAGCTCTTATGTTGGGTGGAATGCCAGTTTAAAGAAGGTAGGTGTGTGGCGGTTTACTTGGCTGTGGATTCCCAAGCGAAACACCCTTGGCTGGTAAGCCCTCTGGGTGCCAGGGTTGGCTACATGGCATCCATCTAGAATAAATCCTGGTAAAGCTGGCGGTTGTATTGACCCACATGAATCAGAAGCTTGGGCTGTCAGCAGAAAAGAGTGGACTCAGAAGAACAACATTTAACTAAAAAGTTTGTGCTGGCACAAGGATGCCACCAACTTCTTAGAAATCGAGTTCTTGGGAGAATGCTGATCTTTCAATCTTAGTGCTTCAGAACAGGCTCCTCTGGGCTGGGTGGGGACTTAGACCCTCTGATATCTCTTTGCCAGCCATCTTAGCAGTGCCATATCCCTCACAAGGAGGCACTCTCCCTTCAGACCTCTCCTCGGCCTGTTTGTTAGCCGATAGGTGCAGCTCTGTGAGGGAGGGCCTGGTGAAATCCCGGCTCCGGCCTGTAACGCGGGTGGAGCAGCGAGGGGCTCTGGGAGAGCGACTCAGGGGAACAGAGGAGGCGAGGCGTCCCACGGGCCTGCACCGTGCTGGTTAAAATGGGTTTATTGTGCCTAAAAGGTATGTCAACTAATGGTCGACTAACGGATAAAAAGGCACCTGCCTGGGGACTCCGTGCTGCCCTGGTCGTTCTGTGGTTATCCACTGGTGCTTACAGCCCCAGCTTGCTGCTCCGTGCCTGGGCAGGGGACGAGCTGCCACTGCACATAGCCAAGAAAAATTTAATTTGCAGCAGAGCTGAGCCACATTCCTTTGTTTCAGTTTTATCCTTGTCCCCTTTCCTGAGACAGTCATCATCAGATCAGGAGCAGTTGGAGCCCAGCACTGCATGTCTTTTAGCAAGGACACTTCTGGTTTATACTCTGTCAGTGCTGGACCATAAGGACAAATAACCAGGCGGGGAGGGCACAGAGGTGGTGCCAGTCTGTGGGGTGAGATGCTTCCCACGTGGATAAGGCACACGATCAGTGCCTCAAATGACAGCAGTTTGTATTGTTGCCTATCAGGTGCAATCTAATTTAGGATTTCCAGACTTGCCTACTGGTCTGAAGACCTGTTTGCAATGAGAACAACAATTTGCCTTGCCACCCAAGATCATTCTTCCACAAAAGTGGCATAATGGGCTTTTTATCTTCAGGGATAGTGAGTCTTGGTAGGATTTAAGTGTCACCTTTTAGCATTGTTGTATTTTGAAGGTTTGGGAGTCAGGAATAAAGTTCAGCCTAGAGTGTATGGAAAATAGCATGGAAATAGAGGAGTGGCTGATGGCTATGCCTGGAGCTGTTAAGTTTTATCTAAGACCTGAGCCATCTGAAACACCGACTGGAAGGGAGCAATTAGCTTCCTTATACTTTCCCTTGTGAGTCCAATTCTAAAATGTCTTCAGTGAATTCCTCACAAAAGGAACTTTCAAATAGGATTTCCATCTCAAATTTCCTGTGGGTCAGACAGATATTTTTAATACAGACTTGACAGAACTTTTTAGTGTGGTAAACTACTTATCCTAAGGTGTGTTTGAAAAGGCAAAGGATGTCTACCCAAGGGTGACTATTCCCTAGTAACAACAAAAAAAAAAAGCCCTAGATATACTGTGGTGTCTTCCTGCAAAGACAGTAGAAAAAATTTCCTCTTATAACAGAGAGCATGACCACATGTGGCATCGAGAATTTTGGGTAACTGCCTCTAGACAGGAAATGCCACCTGTAAGAGTTAACTTAAAGAAATTACCCTTGCTGTCCATTTCCCACTGATGGTGCCAAAAAAGTTTTGGTTTCTTGGAAGAGTGTTGAATCCTCCTAAGAATGCTTTGCTTTGCAGAATATCCCTTTTTGGGGGCAAAAAAAGTTTTACATTGTGCTCTAGAGGTGTTCACAGCTACAGTGAGAATCCAAACCCACTGTTACTTCACACTGCAGATGAATGGGATGTGGTAACACATGCCTTGAAAAACTAGAGGATTTTTGCTGAATAACAAATTAATAAGCTGCTTCCAGAACTTTCCAGCTTATATTATTCTAGTTTTATAGATCTTAGTAAAGCAGATCGGACTTCTGTGTGCAAAGGTATGTGTGCACTGTGTCAGTTTATGGACAGAGATATTTATGCAAATATTAATTAGAATAAACCTTTGCCAATGCCAACTGGACATTTTAAATAGTTTTGCACAAGGAAGATGTGTTTTGACTAAAACTGGATACCTCCTGTCATTCCCCATCCCTGAAATAGAACTTTTTTTTTCCTTCCAGATAAAATCTTTAGGGAATTTGTATTATTTAATTAGAACTTCTTTCCTCTTTTTCCCCCCCATTCTCTCAGGCCACTGGCATAACTTGGGAAAACAAAAGTTAAATAACCTCTCTCTGCTCAAAACTATGCCAACACCATATTGAAGAGAAAAAAAAAGAAAAAACCCACTCTCTAACATAAAGATTTATTATTTCTTTGTGACATTTTGAAGCAATTTTGACCAGCTGATCTAAATGCACCTGCCCAGGACAACTTTGAGAAGATTGCTGCAATGCTTTGTCTGTATGTGTTAAACCCCACTATTTCTGAAAGTGGTTTAGCAATCCAATTGGTGTCAGTTGTCAGTTGCTCCAGTCTTGTACCATTAAATTGCCCCTGCATGCTGGTCAGGTGAAAGAGCATTTTTAAAGATAATTCGAGTATAAGTACAGCAAGAGCAAGTATTTTCATGCTAAAAGGATTACAGAAATGAAATACAACGTGAGATTAGTGTTGGCTGTTTGCTGAGGATTTTGAGCATATCTGCTGATTGAATGGTAGGGTTTGTAGGCTTTGAGATATTTTGCACTGACATGATCTGTAGTTTAAATGCTTGGGTAAGGAAATCAGGGAGCTGTGAAATTCTGCATATGGTTATGCTGTGAAACTAGATGTGAATCTGGTGTGTGCTGTGTTTCAGTGGGGAACACACATTAAAAATAATGCATGTCTTTAACCTATTTTATATGCTAAACAAATTTAGCCTAAATTGCAAGTTCCAAAACCCTTCAATAGCAAGTAGCAATATAACTTGTACCTGGCTGTGAGCTATGTGTCATTGTACTCAAAGTTATACCAAAACATTCAGAGTGAATTTTTAGTGTGTAGAGTTTCGAACCATATTAGCCAGTCCTCATTTAGGAGGAAAACAGACAGCAGCTGGAAAACGTGCTGGCACTCAGATCCATGCCTTCCTTGGAAGATTGTGTTAATCCAAACCTGTCACCTTAAAGAGAGGGACTGCTTGGATTTTCCTGTTTGACTGGATCAGAGAACTTCAAGAGGGTGTGGATCCTTCTTGAAAATTTGTTCTATCTTGTAATGATTTCTCTGGTATAATTCAGCTTGCCCTAAGCATTAGTTATAAAGGTTAAGAAATAATAACTAAAGGAAAAAGCCCTGAAAAAGCCCACAGGTGAATAGATTTTTTTTAAAACACTTCTGACTTGTGTTTAGGGTAGGTGCTGTGTTATTGGTGTCTGCGAGCCTAGGGTCTACACTGAATACCACTGTCTGCGTAGAGAATTGGGATTTACCCAGAATTCTCCAAACTTGCTGCTCTTACCTTTGTACTTTTCCTTCCTTTTTTCTTTTGCCCACTCTTCTTTCCATCCACAGCTAGTGTGAGGTTCTTCACTTTCTGTTGCATTAATTCATCAACCTGTCCAGACAAACACAGCTGAATCTTTCTAAGGCTTCTGTTCTGCCACCACACCTCAGACAAATGTTTGGCTAAACAAGTGAAAAAGCAAAGGAACAGCTAGCAGGGACTCTGGGAGGAGGCAAGGTCTATGCCAGGACCAGTTCTTACAGCTGTAGAGAAATATATACACAGGCAATGCACATTATTAGTGTCATCTTACTATTGCAAGCACACCTGCACTCTGATCTCTTCCTCTACTTCTTCCCGTTTCTCTTTGTTCAGCTCTGGGTCATGATCCTGGTGAAAATCCCATCCCTTATCTCTGTTCTGCCAAAAGTCTGTTGTCCAAAACAAAGAAAAAAGGGGGAAAACATTACAGAAGCCATTGGTTTCTCCAACTGCTTCCAGAGGCAAAAAATAGGTAGTGGTAGGCAGCTTTTATTAAATTATTAGCTGTATGAAACTAGCAGGCTCTAGGGAGCCTCACCAAGTTCAGAGCCCTGTCGTGTTAGGATCTACAGACCTTGAGGTTGACTTTTTTTTTGCCTTGGGCAGTAAATTGGTATCAGATTTCAGAAGGATAATGGGATATGGAGGCTTGTCATTTTCTGATTGTAAAGCTGAATGCCTGGAGTCTTGTTCAAGAGCAGGTAGTACTTTGTCAGCCAAACCATACCCTGCCCGATGCTGGTGTTCTTTTCTTTCTGTTTAGTAACACAGTGCTTAAATCTTTACTGTGAAGAAGTCACAAAGATGCCTTCTGCCCTCAGGAGTCTCTTGGCTGGTACACTGCAGACTTGAGGACCAAAGAAGGTGTTTAAATTAAATCAGGAAGTTTCTTTGTTTTTTCCTGCTCCTGGTATTTAATCCCAAGGTAAAGGTGCTGCAATTTTGTGTGTTAGCCTTTGAAATAATTCATAAGGCTGAAACATTGTTTTTTGGAGATGAGACAAGGCCCACCTGATACGGCACCTCTATTTTTTTTAGTGTTGTGCAGAGGATAAGTAATAAGGAGAACTAACCTCGGGAATAAAGCAAGCTTGTGCAAACTGATGACCAAACACCACCCACACACAGAGTCTATGATAATGATAAAGCAGCTTATGATCTTGAGGTACAGCTCTTTATTTTTGCTGAGGCAAACTGCAATTTGTTTTTCAGGAAAAAAAACCTAAATGAGGTCTGGTAAGCTCAGTGCATACATAAATTCTCTGTTATTAGCAAAAGGTACTTTTTTAATGGAAACTCTTCTCTCTACATTTTTTTGAGCTAAGTGGAAGGAAGACAATTCATATCTTGCATTTTCTTGTATTTCAACCCCTGATAGTATCACAAACAGCAGCTGATCTCTATCAGCAAGTGCTAGTTCAGTTTCCAGATGATTTCAAATGACAGCTTTCCTCTTCAAGACAAAATCCTCTACAAATCTGTTTTGTACAGGGAACTCTTCCCTGTACCCACTCCCATTTCCAAGGCACTGCAAATTCAGGAAGGTTTTCATAATACCCACAGGAGATCATTCAAGTTTCAGTCCAGTTAATATGACACCAGCTGCTGTTTCCACCCTCTACACATTTTCAGAGCTCAATTATGTGCAAAGTATTTGTGGATTTGCACTTAGGGAATAGTTTTTGCAGGCGAGTAGTCTTAATTTCATAACTAAAAATGGTAGAGATGGAGGACAGTGGATTTTTTTTTTTTGTAATGAGGAAAGAAACTCAAAGGTATAGAAATTGATTTGTTTAAATTACTTGTGGGTCATCAGATGGTATGACAGATGTCATGTAATATTTCAGGAGGGAAAGTTGAATTGCCCTAGCTAAAAGGTACCTTCTCCAGGGTTTGCCAGCCTGGAATTTCACCCCTGGGGAAAGTGGGTATGAAAAGTGGGTGTTACATGGAACTTTTGTGAATTTTTAAACACTTTCCTGACTGGGTCAACAGGTTGCAAACACTGTTTTCACAGGAGTACTAGGTTTTAGATATTTATTTTGTCAGAGAGGGATCCATAGATTTTTATTGTGTGTCTTTTTTTTTTTCCCCTTATAATTTTTTTTTCCCTCATAATTGTTTGTTGTCCTTTTGTAAATTGATTAGTAGTTAATAGCCACTGCGGGCAAGCCAGTGACAGTCTCCTCAGATTAGGCAGCTGCCTCTGACACTACCTGGCAATAACTTTTTTGAGTGCTGTGTTAGCCACTAGGTTAGAGGTCCCTAATTTTAGAAAAGAGATCAAAAACTCATAGGTGTTAGATGCTATGTTGTTCTTTTATAGATCAACAAAATGTTTCAAAGATATTTTTAAAGGAGGGTCAGGAAGCTAAGGATGTTATGTTTCCACTGGCTGATCAGAAGAGCCTGGTATTTTGTTACAGATGGGGTCATTCAGTGACAGGAGCTATTTTTGGATGTGTGTGTATGCAGTGCAATTTTTATCACCTCTTCTAATATAGTGCGTGCTTATCTTTGGATTATTTTATATGTATGCCTCTCTAGCTCAGGACTCAAGACAGGCCAGACCACCAAGGTGACTAACATAACCATCTCATTAGTTTTCACTCTGCAGACTGTAATTCAGTAATGTCAACATCCGTGAATTTCAGAGGAAAGCTTGTGGCTAATAATTGAAATATTTCACTTATTTCAATTTCTCTGAAACACCCAACCCAGCTCTTCTTGAAATGACTACTTTCAACCTCCTTTCAAGAACTTGAATCTACTAAGGCCTGGTTAAAAAAATCACCACACTGTACAGTTTGGGCCTTGGAGTATTTGGGCTGAACTCAAATATCCTCTGCAACACCAAGCAAGTCATAAATATTAACTGTATGAGGGGGGGAATAGCACATTGCTGCCTCACAGCACAAGGTGCTGCAAAAACAAAGGCAGAGGTAATGAATCAAATTGCTTCAGTTTGTCCCACATAAACTCTTGCTATATTCCAGTGTAAAAGTAGATGTTGCACAGAAATGGGCTCTTTCCAACAATAGTATATAAAGTAAGTGTTGTAGAGATTAGCAAATGTAGTTTAGCAACTAGCAAGGCTGCCCAATACAGCTCTAAAAGAGTAAGTCGTCTTAAATTCCAGTGAGGTTTAGGTGGTAGTTCTAGCTTGGTAGAGGAGTGGGGAAAAAAAATATAAAATGAGATGGGAATGTCTGTAACTTAAATGTTTAAATATTAAAAAATATGTGGATGAGTTTTCACAAAGTTCTAAGTAGCATTTTAAGTAATACTTTAATTATTTTTAGTAACAAGCCAATCAGTTTCAGGGAGTGGGAAGACTTTCTTAACTGTATGTGTTGAGAGGTGTGTGTGAGAATAAACAAAAACGTTTGTTTGGTCAGCTGTCAGGTAAACTTTAGCCACACTCCTAAGGGTCCTTCAATGATTCCATTGTAGGCACCTCTAAACCTTTCTTAATCAAGTTCCTTTACTTCAATGATGTTTTCAACATTTATGCACTAATAAATTTGAACTTGTGTGAAAGTTGTGATAGTGACAGAGGTATTTCTACATTAGAGCAGAAAAAAGTTCCCAGTGTAGAAAGACCAACTTCAAACCACTTTTTTTTTCTTTTTCTCCTGAACAATTCAGCCACTGAAATAAAAGCAGGATAAAATTAAAAATACAAGAAACTGCTTCCATTGTTCTGGTAAAGCTGTTCTTGATTTGATTTTGGAGGCCTTGAAAAAAGGAACTTTATCCATGACCAGATTAAAAGGAAATTTGTTCTGACCAACTACCAAGTAGTACTGTGATAGCGTGTCCTGCAGTAAAAAGCACGAAGTGCTTGTGGGAACCGCTGCATGGAGGAATTAACAGCTGTTCACTAAAAATAAATATGGGGTCAAATAGACTTGGTTCACTGGGGGGTAAAAATCCAACACCTGAAGTTTAACTGAACAGCTACAGACTCTTACTGTGCATAAGACAGAACTGCAGCTATTCTTTGAAGCTTGCAAGAGAGCTCTTTCCACTCTGAGGATTTCTGGTTGTGCTCTGTGCGGAAAATTCCTTCTTATGTGCCTTTGGAGCTAGGGGAGTAGCTCTCAGCTCTGGCAGGATGGGCTGGAGATGAGCATTGGTGTTTAACTCTGAATGGCAGACTGGAGTCTTTATCTTCCACAAAAGGATGCTGCCTGTGCCTGACCTGCCTGAGCACATTATTGCAGGCTACCTGCAAGTGCTGCCAGTACATAATGGGGAGATGGTGGTGCTCACCCTGACTGGCTGTAGGCATCCACTTCACATGCCTGAATAAGAACACAGGCTCCAGAGACATTTAATAGGCTGCCGAGTTGTCCTTGGGAGGCTTTGTGTGATGGGGGGAAACCAATGCCCCCAATTCAGCTCTCATCTTCATGCAAAAGGTTAGCATGAGTAACCCCAACACATTATACACTAGTGGGGATGAAAGCAAGCGTCTGGTGAGGAATGGCAGCACTGGTGTTGCAATACAGTTTGGCTGACAACACTGTCCCCCAACGTCTCATAAACCCCCTCACTTGTTATTACTGCAGGTAGGACTAGAGACTTGCAAATTTTGCAGCTATTAAACTGGCCTGTTGACCTTT
The DNA here is from genome assembly GCF_000691845.1 of Merops nubicus. Classification (NCBI taxonomy): domain Eukaryota; kingdom Metazoa; phylum Chordata; class Aves; order Coraciiformes; family Meropidae; genus Merops; species Merops nubicus. Next base: position 46,763 of record NW_008631570.1, read on the forward strand.
GTGGCATTTGTTTTGCTGACGCTGGCATCCATGGCACAGTAGACCTGGCCTCCAGACAAACAAGTTTTCTGCAACCTGGAGGAGAGTTACTTGCGCAAACACAAGGAGTTTGTGAGTTTTTAGTTCAGCATTGTACTGAAGCCTGTTAGACAGCAAAGCCTCAGCAGGGGATCTGGGCAGTACTGTGGGAGCACTGGAAAGCACAGCTACTACATCTGCTTGCTAGCAGAGTGCTTGGGTGTGCTTATTGCCAAGCCGACGTAGGAATGTGAAACCCTCCTGCTCTCTTGTTGGCATTTCACGGCAGGCAGGGCCTCTACACTGGTCCGTTATTGCTCGTGGGGCTGGCTGGCTGGCAAACACTGGTCTTGCTATTGCTGGTCTCCAGTTGCAAGGTACTGTTTGTCCTGAGTACCTAGAAAAGCACGAGTCATGTTCTTGGCCAGTAAAGGAAAGAAGCACAGATGAATCTGATCCTTCTCTAAAACTCCTGCTGACTTCAGTGGGGCTCCTGATGTAGCATTGGAGAGTAGAGTCTGGGTGAATTCCTCTTTAGCCATAAAACTGCTTTGTGATTTGTAACGTGTAAGAAAAACCTAATTCTTAGAAGTCAAAGGTCAGGTAAAACTGTGCTGGTGTGTATTTAGAAAGTAAGTTATACACTTCTTTCTCTTCAGCCAGCCCAAACTGGGCAGAGAACTTGATGCCAATAATTTGTCAGCAGGATGGAATAATGAAGATTTTTTAGGTTTTCCACATAAAACCAAATTTGAAATTTGAAAACCCCTACTTTTGGAAGTTTTCTCAGAGTGAAACAGCCAGTCTTATAGCTATGAGTATGAGTTTTTTAGGCTGCTCACATTTTGAATGAAGCAAGTATATTTGTAGTCCAGCAGCATTTTTGTGCCTTTGCTTGACAAGATCATCCTTTCATTAAAATATATAATAAAAAATAATCTGACAAGCTGTAGACTTTGTAGGTGAACAAAACCACAGCCACTTCCCATGAGTGAGAGGAAGACAGGACAAAGAGTTACAGGAGTGTGAAAACATCGATGCTGAAGCTTGATCTACAGAATAGTGCTTTTGGACTATCTCCTATTGGGTTGTCATTTTGTTGCCCTCAGAAAATCCAAGAAAGCCCCTGCGTGAACATCAAAGCACTTTGGTTCTAGCTTGGCCACTTTATTTCATATAGAATTGTATCTTCCTTTATGATTATCTTGATGGTTTTGAGAGGTTCCTAAGACGAGTTGAGGTACTGACTCCCTTCCTAAGTACCATTTTTATCTAATGTCCTCATTTTTATAATGTTGCGTAGTTTGGGCGGTTGCACTTTCTGACCTTACAGAAATGACATTCAGATTATACTGAATTAGAAGAACATTCCAGCTGTAATTGTTATCTTTTTCTACTGACCTTTGTATTGACGGCTTCCTTCCTCCATTATTGAAAGGAAATTACTAGGAGACATTTTCCATCCTTCCTCTTGGCCTGGGGAGGGCTGTAGGGTGAAAAGAAAAATCAGAATATTAAGGTGTAGTAACTTGGCAAGTAGGACAAGATGTCATAATATTAATTGGATTTTTAAAGATATGTTTTCATTTGCAGAATAAGATGCTGTTGGTTCATCAACAAAAATCTCCCAATGAAGCTATAAGGAAGGAAGGGGTGGTGGTGTGTTGTGTCACTTCATCAGTTGATCTGCTGAGGGCACAAGAATTAATCAAGGCTCGTTTGAACATGAAACATAGGTAGGAGGCTTACGACACATAAATGAAATTACTCTGCTGTTTTTTTCTGCTAATGCTGTTGTTATTTGCCCCCCCGCACCCCCCCATCTCTGAAAAGAAATTCCCAGTTTGTGGGTAATTCAGAACTGTTGGAACCTCATTTTAATCTGTAATCAGAAAGCAAAATAGTGATTTTGGTGTATCTTGCAAAACACAGTATTTTTGTTTCAACTTGATCAAAACATTTTGATATTTTTCCTCTGTAAAGTAAACAACATTAACATGTTCTTAAAATTGTTTGATGTCACTGATCCAGTATTTCTGATGGAAAAACAAGTCAGCAAATGATGAAAACTTCTTCCTATTGTACCAATCATAAGTCCTCAAAATGTTGTATGGTAATCGTGGGAAATGAGATGGCAGTTGGGGGAGGGGGTGAATGTGGATTTATGCAAGGCAACACGGGTTGTATCAGACCATGCTAACCCACGTGTAGCCTGTAACCCATCGGTTATCAGCAAGACACGAAGTATAGCTCTTGGAGTAAGCAAAATTAAACAAACCCCCTAAGTTTGCCTCTGGAATTAGGTGCCATTGTATACCTGCTATCAGCAGATACATTTGCAGCCAGGTCATGTGAATTATTAAGTATCTGTTTTTAATTAAAACATTATTACAGTAATTAAAGTTTGGGCCCAGAAGGACAGGCAAAACTTAAATACATTCATCACTTCTGCTCTATGCTCTATAGATGTATTTGAAAGAGATTTAGGAGCTTTTTGACTACACATCGAGAACCATTTGGGTAAAGTATCAGCAAGCATTTGAGGGTTTGACATCCAGAGCTGAAATTCCCAGTTGCTCTAATGTGTTCTCAGCATTTGCAGGGATGGCATTTTGAGATTGATCCGTGGGTCTTTTGCAGTAAGTGGAATCTGTTCCTTTAACATGTTTTCCATGATATTTTAAAGAAGATGATTAAAACATGATGTTCTAAGAGGAAATACTGAAAATTGCTAACTATTAAAAATAACATTCCTTTCCAAAACAGCCTAAAACTGGATTATTAATTTTTAGCCTTTTAATAGCACAGGACAGACACATTAATGTTTCTTTTATTGTTACAAATAAGCCAATATATATTTTTAATTACTAGCTATAATGATTCTACATAGTGATGTAAATAATATTGTTGTCAGTGGTTTTGATGAAAATCCATGAAACTGTGTGTCTACAGGCCAGTGGCACAATGCTGCTCTGGATTCACTCTTGCCTCTATTAACAGCATTAAAAGTCCGCGTAATACAAAGAAGCACCTTAAAAGCTTTTCTAGCCAGTTCCTTGTTTCAGGGGTCTTAAATATTGAAGCCCAAGAGAGATTATGAAGACTCCTTCCCTGGAGATATTCAAAAGCAATCTGACATAGTCCTGGGCAGTTGGCTCTAGGTGGCACTACCTGAGCAGGGGGTTGGACCAGATGACCTTCGGAGGTCCTTTCTAACCTCAAGCATTTTGCAGTTCTGCAGTCCTGTGCTATTTTGCTATTGGGTTTCACCAAGAACAAGATGTGTTTTGCTGTAAAATATTTCTGGGTGAAATCTAGAGATGCACAGCCTTGCTCACGTTCGGTGAGACAGGCTGGGTCTTACTGGGTGAAGCAGCTCAGACTGGGCTAAAGTGTTTTCTGCTATTGAAAAGAAGGATCCTGTGGTGCTGAAGGTGTGGGGTTTTTTCCCCTTCTGTGCCCAATGAGAAATCAAATCGGCATCTTACAGAGAAAAGAAAATGAAGTTACTTTGATATTAAATATGCTTTTTTAAAGATTGCTATCAGGCTTTTCAGAAATATTTAAATTTCCTTCTGGGATCAAACTCTTGTTTGCTTTAAGAACAAAAGTTAGGAGCAGGGCTTTTTTCTGCCTGCATCACTATGACTTATAGCCCATACTTATTTTAATAAGAGTCCTGCTGTTAAAACTTTTCCAAATACTTCTCAGCTGGTCTTAGATACTATTTTCTTTCCCTGTCAGTACTATAACCTTGGAGAGAATGTTTCCTTTGTTCTTTCTCAATGAACCATAGAGAACCTGATATAATGGCTCAGAATTTTACTTGACAGGACTTGTGATGGCTGAAGAGATGAGAGCGACATGAAGTTATAAAGCCCTAGACCCCCGTGCTGTTACTTTATCCCATTTCAAAACAACCTTGTAGAGACTCTGAGGGGACTGAGATTCATTTTTGGTATTGTTGTTTCTTATCTAGTGAAATGCTCAAACCCAACAAGGAATTAAGTTTATTCCTGCGAAAGTCAGGTTTTTAAGCAGATGAGTGAGTTGCCACCCAGTTTCAGAAGCCTGGGTTTGGTTTAGCGTTTTTAGTGTGCTTGAACATTAACATCTCTTTTTGACTTAGACTGAAGTGTCTGGAACAGCTTTTTTCACTGCCTGTGTGAGACCAGAAGCATCACAGGACTTTGTTCTGGGACAGCTGAGTTTGGAAGGTGCCAAGGACAAGGGCATTAGAGGGCATCCTCATGACTCCTCCCGACAGGGACTGGTCTTTCTGAGATGCTACAAGGTTCTATGAGTGTGGATGACAATGCTCTTTAAAGTCTCTAATTTTAAAAGCTTTTTAAAGCAATTGCCTTCATACATGTACTGTTATCTGATCTTTCCCACTGAGTTCTTCAGTGCATGTGCTGATTTTAAGGGGTCAGGGCATGCAGTGGTCCTACAGACCACGAATACAAGTTACCAGAAGTCTTATGGACATCAAACAATTTGGTATCAGTAGTATATGGCTGAGGTCTACAGGCATTACCCTCCTTTCTCCTCTGTTGCTCCCTCAGGTTGTATCTGCTCTGCCACTGAAGCAGTACCAGTAGTCACCTTCCACTGCTTGCAGCGTGGTGCCTTCACTAACGCTGTGATAGTGTGCCCTGTGGTAGCATCACCCTGATGGCAAACAGATGTCTGAAGACATGTGACTAGAACTTAAATTCCTGTTTGCACAGGAGCAGAAACTATCTTTCCTAGCAGATATCTACCCCCCCAATTAGACCGATGCTTCTGAAGTTCATGCAGTTAAGATTCCTGGCTAGATGTTATGAGAGCTTTGGCCAGACTAATGGATGGTGTCCAAGAAAAGCATCAAATTTTTATTATATGGCTATTCTAGGGATAGGACTTAAAATTAATTTGTGTAAAACTTGCAATGAAGAGTAATCTTTACCACAGAAACCTCACCCTTCTTCTCCACATACTTGGTAAGAGATTAATGGCCCTTGTTTAAAAAAATATTGTTTCAACTTTGTTTATATGATAAAGTAAATGAGAAACAAAACTTGCGGCTTAGCAGAAGCCTACAATTTCTGGTGCATAGCTTGCTTTAGAAGATGCCCTTTGGTCTGTTTCACAGGTGTTTTCCTCACTGAAGTTGCTCCTGAAATAATTTTGAAGCCTATCAGCTCTTAGCATAGCAAAGATCTCAGGGAGTGTATCATATTAAGTGATGTCCACTGTGACTTGAAGCAAGACTTCAGACCCTGAGAATGTGGACTGAAAGTACATGACTGCTATTTCCAGGCTTACAAAGGACACAGCTAGGCAATGCAGAATTGTACTTATAAATTAGTTTAGAATCCACATAAGCTCTGAGGTGGGCATCTGAGTGAGGCTGAAGTTCTGATTTCCTAGTTCTTGTGTCAAGGGGTGGCGGTGACTGAGTTCTCTGTACCCCACATTAAAACTGGAAATGCTTAGTTATCTGCACACACACAAAAAGCAACAGTGCTTTGAGAAGTGCATGCGCATTGTCTTGGCAACAATGTCAACACCACAAAGCGTAGTTTTTCCCTTTTTGCAGCTACATCAGTTCTTCCTGGTGACCTGAGTCATGGCTACGCAAGTGGTTAGTCCTAAAATGAGAGGTAAAATTCCGTTCCTCAGAACCGTCAAGGCGATGGAGAGGCTGAGAGGGACCGTCCTCAGGCAGTCCCTGGGTCTTCTGAACCCAAGCCCAAATTCGTGGTGACCACTCTAATGTAAACTAATAGCCTCTGCCCACGTGTGGCTGCATAGGCTGGGCTTCGGCTGTTTCCACAAGCTGCCAAATGGTTTTACTCCAGGAAGCCTTACTTTTTTCTCAGTTTTCTGTGGTGTCTTTCCTTTCATTTTTTCCTTCCCTCTGTCGTCTTTTTTCCCCTTTTGAGCTTTTTTCTCCAAAGCTGCCTTCTCTTTCTCAGCCAGTTCCTTAACGATCTGAAAAAGATTGAAAGGTATGTGAAGAGCTGGTCAAATATTTCCACCACATGCAAGGTGTGTTAGACCTGTGTGGTAAGAGTTATGAACCGCTGTGTTTTCTTCCAGTACCACTACTGACTATCCCAGTATGCCATTGGAAAAGAGACGTTTTCTGTCCCAAACCATGAAGGCTTTTATGGAGCAAGACCAATTCCTGAAACCACCCAGAAGCACAATATTCTAATGACATACAACTTAAAGTTCCCCCTGGACTTGGTCTCAGATTGTGATTCTGTCCTAGTGTTTCCAAGGCAGATTGATTTTATAGAGATGGGTTTTTGAGAGCTTGCCCTGAAGCATGTCTCAGTTCAATATGTGGCTAAAGAGTGAAATTGTTCAATAGAGATATTGGGACAAGCTCTGACAGATACACACAGCTCAGCATCTTTATCCCTGCGAGCTGATAACTGGGTACAGCTACCTCAATTTCCATAACTTTAGTTCCTGGCCATTTATACTTCATTGTCTGAAAAAAGGAGAGGATGAAATTTGCTCTTTCTACCATCCTCTTGTCTTTCATTGTGTTCTCTTGTCCCCCAGAAGAATTCTAAGATAATTTACTGGTGAGTGTAAACCAGAAAATGTGTGGCAGCTGAAATTTATTAATGGGCCATTAATATTGGCAGTACCATAAAGGAGGAGAAAATAAAACATTGCCAGTTGTAAGACATGTTTCCTGTAACAGCAAAAATATTTGTTTTCTAAAGAATGCCTTTTAATGTATTGAAGATTGGACAGTGAAAGGGGACAATGACAAGGGCTATGGTTTGCAGCCAGTGAAATTTCATTAGTGGATTTCCCCAAGCATTTCAGTATCTTACTTTTAATTAAATATGGTAATCTAAACCCTGAGCACTGTTCAGTCGTATCTTGCGGTGATAAGCAGTGAAGCATTTCATTTCCTGGGACAGATTAGATTGCCTAGAGTTCAAAACAGGTTTTTAGTGTCACAGCAGGCCTGTTGTATCCAAAACCAACATTGTTACTCAAACTGTATCCTCTACTGTAACATTAGTACCTGGCCAGGGGTCCATGCATGTTGTGTGCATCCAAACAACACCTGTATAGTCACTCTCCTGGATGCCTCAGCAACATATACGTAGGCTGAGATGCCAAGATGGTTTGGTGAGATGCTCCAAAGCAGTGCAGCTGGCAATGCTGTCAGCATGTGGAGCCTGACTTTTCTGAAGTGGCTTTCTGCCTTCCAAAGGAGCATGACAGAGTAAATAGGATTTTTCCTTTTCCCTGCCAGCTACACCTTCTCCTCTATACTCCTTTGGTGCAGCTTCTCCAGCTCTGCTTTCAGCTCTGCCCCAAGCAGCTCTAATTACAGACAACAGGGAGCTGTGGTGAAGCTGGCTGTGTACCTAACCTTGAATGGCTTGTACTTTTCTCTATAGGACAATTTCTACTCCAGCTACCAGAAGATGCCTGAAGACTCTGACAGAAGAGGAGGAAAGAAAAGGAAGAGCAAGCAAAGGTTAGTTTGATACACTAACCAATTCACCCACATTATAATACAACTTTTCCCCCTCCCCAGGAAATCTTAATTGTGGAAATAAAAGCAGATATCTTCCTAAGTTATTTGACTGCCCTTTTCTTTTCTAGATTGCCTCTTTTTGAAATGATGCTGAAAGTACCTAGGAAACTCTTAATATTGAGGAAAGGATGTGCATCAATATGAGCAGATGCATTTTAGCCTGGTCTTGATGTGCAGAACTCCTGTTGTGCTGGTGATGACTGTTCTCTGGTAACATCTTCTGAGACTGAAAAGACGTTTTCATCTAAATCGGTATCCCACAAAGGCTGAATAGACTTTTCTACTTGTATGTCAGTTCAAGTATGCTTCCAAACTCATGCAGTGCAAATCTCTTCTTTGGAAAAGAGAGGGACAGTAAAACAGGCTGCAGCCTACAAATGGAAATGCCTGATGGTTTCTATGGGCCAAGTATGTGAAAATCCCCAGCTGCCACTTGCGTTCTGCTGTCCTCAGTCGTAGAAAGCTTGGTGTTGGCTCAGGCAAGCTGATACTTGAGGTAATGTTCTTCCTCAAGAATAAACCTTTCCCTCACCCCTTGAAAGAAGACCTTACTTGAACTTCTTGTCGTTATTAGTGGGGTGGGCATAAATGAAATGCAGGGATAGAGAGCAAGTTTGGGAATTCTAGATCTCCAGACAGTCTCAGCACCTTGTAATTCTGTCTCTAACACCATTTAGAACAGAAACACTTTATAGGCACACAGCCTAGTGTTCCTGAAAAGAAAATGTACTCTCTTTGAGTATTAACTCTAGAGAATGAAGCTATTTTGAAATCTAAGACCAAAAAAAAATGTTACTTCAAATAAGACTATTTTAGATGGGAAAAGGAGCCATCCCCAAGTCCCAGAGTAGCGTGCCAAATATGGGACTGCCCACTTGCATCACTTGTACATAACATGCAGTTCTGTAAAGGTGTTCCCCATCCTGCTTCCTGAGCTTGAGAACACTTAATCACAGCTTTTTCTATAAGGTGGTTATTCCTGTAAGGTGATTGATATATATATATGTATATTTATATATATATAATTTTTTTTTTCCTTTGGCGATGTTATTTTCATCACAGTGGGTTTGGGACTCTGCCCCATCTAGTTAGCTGAGGCTGGTGTTCTGGATTTGTTCCCTCTTACACCAAAGCCATTTGTAGATTTAATCATGTAGTGTTCTCCTGGCAGAGCATTTCTGAGCACTGCTTACTTTTGGGTGCGAACCTGCAAGCAGCGCTTACACTGTTAAAAACAACCCCAGTGATCTGCTTCTTGCAGGAATTAATTGAAAATGTTGGATTACATTTCCTAGCTTTATGGGATATTGCAAAATCTTACATTTAGCTTTAACATGCATTTCAGTCTGATACATGCTCTGGCCTTTTGCCATCTGGCAGATATTGCTCCAGCTGATGACACATGTGAAAATCCAACCTGATAATTCCTAAAAGATGAATCCAGAATAGCGTGGAACAGAGGAAATAAAGGTGAGCATAACTGTAGGCATCTACTTCTGTTACTGAAAATATGCTGGCTGTATTTGCTGTCAGGATAAAAGTGTATTTGTGAAATGCTGGACACAAAAAAAGAACAACTCCACAGAACCTCTTGAGTGCTTCTCTGATGCTTTCAAGCTGTTTGCTATACACTAATCTGGCAGAAGTAAGGTACTATATTTATGTGGGAATATTGCAGTATTTGATGTGCTGGGGAGGTTTAGGTTGGGTATTAGGAAAAATGTCTTCCCCACAAGGGTTGTCCAGGGCTGTCCCAGGCTGCCCAGAGCAGTGGTGGAGTCCCCATCCCTGGAGGGGTTTCCAAGCCATAGAAATGTGGTGCTGAGGGACCTGGGAGGTTGGACTCGATCTTAAAGGTTTCATCCAACCAAAATGATTCTATGATTGCATAATAGCATTTTACTGCCCCTACCTGAGAAATAGGCAGGCATGTCAATTAAATATTAACTACTGGAGATCTCTTGCATTGCTGTTCATGATCAAAATCAAAATAGGATTCATGGGTATCTTTAGCTGTTGGTAATACTACTCCTCAGCAGTATAATATTGCATGGGGTGTGAAGCAAGGACCAGGAGCCTACGTTTGCACAGCAGCTAACATGTACTTTTTCTCACCCATTCTCTAGATGCTGCTGGATCAGATACTGTGATAACAGTAGCGTGGAAATGACTTTGCCTTCTATTCAGCAATTGAATGTACAACCAAAATCTAGGTAACTAGCCGTTTTTTTTTCCTGATAAGTTACTTAATAATGGAAATGAGGAGGAGCTGGGAGAGGGGTAATGTGTCTGCTAAATGGTAACTCTCCTGGATTATTTTTCTGCTGATGAGACTTAAACTACAGGAAGAGATCACACTTTTGTTGGCAGCAATATAAGGGCAAAGCTAAAAATCATCACATTTGATGATTGTCTTTGGAGCAAAACACAGAAAACCATTAGGGATAGACATCTGGAACAGATGCAGGGAAACAACAGTCTTAGAATCTTAAATTTCACTTGAAGAGTATGTAAAGTGGAGAAAAGCTCCTTTTCAGTGCGGAGACCGTACGTGCTTTACTGACTAAGGCATAAAGAACTTTGCATTGGGATCTCTTTGGCTTATCGTTTTGAAAGGTATTTGTAAAATGTCACGAAGGCAGTTTGTGCAGGCAGCCAGCTGCATTGCAAAGTCAAGGAAGGTCAGAATTGTCAAAGGATAAAGAAATATAGAATGTATAATAATGCAGCAATGGTTCGTGAAGTGATTAATTTGTATTTTATTTTCCCCAAAGTGTCTTTACCCAAGTCTTATAAAATGCTCACTTTTTAAATACAGTTCAGACTTGATTTTTCATGGAGTTTAACTTGAGAGTAACCAACCCGTTCACAGAAGCTAATATATACAAGAGGCGAAATCTTGTCTCCCCTGAAGTCAAGGACAAAACCCCCATTAACTTCAATGGGGCCAGGATTTCATTTACTACATTGCCCAGTAGACCAGTGTGGAACAAACCCAGTTGCCTTAGGGATTTTTAATATGCAGCTAACTCAGTTGAAAAAAAAAATGTTTTACTTGTCTGACTTTCAGGGAAAATCATGATCGTACCAAACCTTCTTTTGGCAACTGCACTCTAGATATTTGTTATATGACATACATTCTGCTCTCCTTTGTGCTGGTTAAAAAAGAAATAAAAATGGATCCAAAAGTCTTTGAAAATCAGATAATTGCTAGTGAAAACTTCACGGGAAAATAGATGCAGGGTATTTTTTCCCGGGTATTTTTTCCCAGGTATTTTTCTTTTATGCAGGAAAAAAAACAGGCAGTAAAACAATCTCTCTAGACTTTTGTCTTCCTTATTTTTTTAAGCAAAGAGAAATCAGACGCCCAGGAAAGACAGCAAAATAGCTGAAGGTGGGAATTCAAAGCTGGGAATAGGACGGGAAGAACAGATTTCTCCAGAATGCACTGCCACATCCGGTTTTGCTCACATAACTTCTTGTAACATTTACTTTGAGTTGTGTTTATCCCTGCTGGTAGCAGGTCTATTTAGCATCACGTTCCCTAAAGCTGTCTCCAGCAACAAGCCACCCTGTCTGGGTGGCTCCCCTGCTGCTCAGTACAGCCAACAAAGCCTTCTTGACTCTGGCATGTGTTTCTGCTTTAGAAGCTGAAAACATAACTGACGGGTCTCCTTCACTCTGAGACTGACCCACAGAGCAGTTTAGATATAGGGGCCAGCAGGATTGACCTGAGTGTACTTTGAACTTGGCTAAAACCAGGAGCATGCCCTGAGCTCAAGTTTTAGTGAGGCACAGAGAGCCGTTTCTAGCAGTTTTCTTGTCTATTTCTGTAAGTGAAGTAACTAATGGTTAGAGTATTGTGCTTTATGCTGGGCTGGTCTGTATTTACAGCCCCTCAAACCACACAGAGACCACAAAGTATCCCCCCAGGCTTTTCCCTCTGATTCCAGGAAGGACTGAATCCAGAATATTATTTTACCATACCTGTGTTAGACCATCAGTTGCAGGCAGCCGATGAACACAACAGTGCATCTCAGCAGGGGAGCTTTAAGGACCACCAAGGTCAGGGTTTGACCCTTTAGTTTTCCAAGCTCGCTAGTAGCCACCACGCCTTGTTCACTCAGGGGCCAAATCCTGCTCCTGTGTGCAGGGCTTTTTCCTGTTTATAATTTTTCTCAACTGACTCATCATCCACGCTAAGATCATTGTGTTGGGTGGAAGTGGCTCCTAGTGCTGATCGCTGCCTTCACTGTCTCAACTGGTCTCTGTGTGACACCCAGATGATCAGAGGAAGAGACTATCAGCCTCTTCTATCACCCAGAGAAGGCAGAAAAAGAGGGGTTTTACCAGGAAAAACAATTGAGTTCACTACAGGAATACATAAGATAAGCTAAGCTATTTCCTTCACTTGGATGTTCAAGCTTGCTTAATGATCCTTGGCAGTAAATCAAGGCTTAGGCCTGCCTGGATAAGAAACTCTTCTCTGCTTAAACTAAAATAATTATTGCTAGGCTGTGCTGGTACTGAATGCAAGCACACTGGGACAGATTTCACTAAATGGTTTGGGTTGGAAAGGACCTTTAAGATCATTTAATGCAAGCCCCCGGCACTGAGCAGGGACAGCTTTAACTACTGCAGGTTGCTCAGAGCCCCCTCCAACCTCAGCTGGCACATTTCAAGGATGGGGCAGCAACCACCTCTCTGGGCAACCTGGGCCAGCATCTCACCACCCTCACAATGAAGAATTTCTTCCTAATAACTAATCTAAATTTCCTCTTTCAATTTCAGTCTCTGCTGTAGCTTTGGAGGCCTGTTTTTATATCAAGACTCTTTATACTGCAATACATGTTCCTACTAGTAGCTGGCACCAGTCTAACTACAAGGATTTTGCACAGGAGTTTAACTCTTTGTAGCTGACCCCTTACCCTTAGCTCCCTTAGATGTTTATCTGTGTGTAAGTTGCCTCCCTGAGCACTTTCCACCACAAACAAGTGGCTGCATAGCCTGAAAGAATACATTTTGGTACTTGACTTTTGTGGTTTAGTCTGGAAGAAAACAATGCTTTCACTTGCAGCAAAAAGCTTTGTAATTATAAGGTTCCTAGAGCACTTCAAGCCATTGTTATGAGAAATACCTATATAGAGACATGTTTTGTGCAAATTTCTTCCCCAGTCCCTTAACCTTTTTCATTAGAGGAGTGACAGTACCTCTGCTGGAGTTTTTTGAGAAAAAATAGCCTTTGAACCTCCTGCCTTTTCAGTAGGATAGTCAGGAAACTTGCCTGTGATATGCCTGTGTGAGAAAGAAAAGTGGAAAAGGAATTAAAATCCATAATTTTTCATCTGTTGGAGAAAGCCATTAGATGGTGGGGAAGCATACCCTCTCCCCTCCTACTCTAAACCAAGGAGGTTTTGATCTACAGATTCAGCTTGTGTTTCCATGTGAGGGTCTCCATCCTCACAAATGTACTTGCACAATCAGGTGGTGAGGGGGTAATAGGAGGCTTTGTGGTAAGGTCTCCTGGATGGCAAGAGTAACACAAGTTGCTTCTAGACCTTTTGGGAAGAGATTAAGAGATATAAGTAATAACTATAGTCCAAAGGCAATTTATTATTGATAAGGCTCTTCAACACCTTTAACTTTTGTAGCTTTCTGGATGGTATCAGTAACATTTTGTTTGGTTGTTTTTTTTTTTTTCTTAATACCAGGAAGGTTTTCTGACACTTCAGAAACATTCTTGTGCTGCTTTTAAACAGAACGGTAATGTTTCCTCTAAATGAAACAAAACTTCCCTTGAGAAGAAAATAGCTCAGAAAGGTCCATGTGATTCATTTTTTTTTTAGAACAACTTGTTCCTTAAGGGACTTTGCTAGTCTACTGTTAAGCAGTAGACTTACAATTTTGAGCTAGAGATCCTTGGAACAGAGCATCTGTTATGTTTTTATAGTGCCCTGTGTAGGGTTTGGATCCCCAGCTAGCCCTAATGTAATGCCAATTCTGAAAGAAACAAACATTCATCTGTGATTGCAAGCTCTGATGTGCATGTTCAACAATTACTAGTTCTGTGTGCAGACAGATGGAAAACTTTGGGCATTACATTCCCAGAAACCAATCTGCATGAACAAAGAGGTGTCATTGTTAGTGTGTTTTTAAAAAATCTAGTAAGAATGGGTCTTTGGCCTCAAAACCCTGCATCATCTAGTTTGTTTAATGTTAGATCATGTTTCATTTTTTTAAAAACAGCCAGAAAATAGCTCAATTTTATGTTAAAAGCAGTGCTGTTTTAAATGCTGCTACAAGTCTGGATTACAGTAACAAATTTCTTTAAAATCTGATATTCAGGCTGTTGTTACTTTACTAACACCAGGTAGGAAAATCAATATGCAGTGCGGGTGGAGAATCAGTTTGGAATAAACCACCCACTGAATATGGTATTTGAGCCAGCTTTCAGTATTTATTAGTGTTACATTTAGTATTTGTGCATTTTTCACTTTTAAATCATTTACAGCTCTTGGAGACAGAAATATTTACCCTTTGGGTATGTGTGAGGAATGTATCTGAGTGCTGCAGAAATTTAAATTCTGAAATTTGGAAGTGGATTCTAGTTTGTTTATAACGTGCATTTTCAGTGTGATTCTTCTGCTCATAACTGAAGATGATGACATGTCTCCCCTCATCCTTTTGTGGCAGCTATGGCAAGCACTTATGTTGAAAAATAACTTGAGGTGAGGAGAAGGCAGTGGAAGAAAAGCATCAGCCATTTACTGACCACCCAGCTGTCCAGGGACTGGGTCTTTGGTTGAGGGCAATGCAGAATGTGAGTTCCCATGGTCATCAGCTAGCCCTGAGAGCAGGCGTGTTTCAGTCTGCCAATTCTTCAGGGACATCTGGTTTTTTCCTTCTGGACTTTGTGGACTATTGTTTAGCATATCAATGGCTGCCTGATGGGCAGGGAGCAGTATTCTGAAGTCTCATTTCCCTATCTGACCTCTTGGGTTTTCCTCTTTCCTTTCTGTAGTTAAGTGACTGCAACTTCAATCTTGTAATGCCTGGAAAGTACGCACATGCGTGACCCTTGTAGGCAAATTCCTCTCTTTATGAAACCCTCTGAGTTCAGAGGTTAAACCAGGGATTCATCTGGCCTGTAAATCTGCACAGAAAATTGCAGTCATTGATCTTCCTGGTCAAGAGTCCATTTTAAATGTGATGAATCGAAATTTTCATTCTCTATTCCCTTTTTTGGCAGCATTCTACTCGGAGCCATCACAATGGGTCATTTGATGCATTTGTCGTAAGATGCTAATTTGGATTCAGTTGAAGCTAAACTATTTTGTATAAGCTTGTTCTACAGTTGTTAATGACAAAACACCAGGATAAAACGAGCAGCCAGCATGCGCTCCATGCACAGCCAAGGATATTTCTGTATCTTCGTTCCATCAGATAAGCTACATGTCATCTGTGGCTCAAGAGAATCCCACGAGGCATGTCCCATGTTGAAGACTGAACAGCTCTTGAATTAGCAGGATCTCCCAAAGATACAGAATGATTTTGAGCTTGCTTTACAGTAATAACTGTTGAAATAATTTTAAACTGTCCTCCCTTTTTGAAACTTCCTAGAAACAATGAAGTATTCACAATTACAGCCAGTTCTGAGGCAATAATGCTGAAAGAAAATGAATCTAGGTGATGTAAGAAATTGCTACACACTCGAGCCCAGCATATGGGTTTGTTTTGCTGGGGGTGTAAAGGAGAGCTTTATGGTGGAAATCCCCCTTGGTTCTACCTCTTTGGCATGAATGGAACAACCACAAGCCCCTTGGTCTGTCTCCTCTAATATGCCCAGCACTTGTTTTCAATATTATAGTACCTAGACACTTCCTCACATGCCAGTCACCATATCTATAACCCACAAATTCACACACCCTGATGCTTTCTCTACCTGTCGCTGAAATGGGAGCACTATGCAAAAAATAAACCGGTGGCTAGGAAAGGCTGAAATTCTTCTTGATGGGGAGCGGGGCATGTAAAAAGCTTAAGCTCTTGATAAGAAGTGTATTGAAGTGTGTAATATGCTTGAGAGACATGGCACATGTCAGAAACACCTGGTTCTGAGGCAAGTCAAAACTCAACAAATCTGTTACTTGTTATTTTCTCAATGTTTCAGGGTGGGGGGGGGATCCAGTTGTGCTTTTTCAGCATCTCATAAAAATGTGCAAATGCCAGAGCTGGAAGAAGCAACTCTTTATTTTAAACATGATCGTTTCAGTGGGAGTGCTGACAACGTGTTAAAGACTGCAAGCAGCAGCAGAAACAAATTCTATTGGATTTCATATGGAGGATGCAGTTCTAGTAAAACCACTTGCCTAAACAAACAAAATTTGCAAAAGGTATGGCTGCTTGGTAGGACTGGGCTTGGTGGCTGCACAGAAGCAAATAAGGCAAGATGGAAGGGAAGGTTTAGAAACATAGGTTGAAACACCTCTCCTGCATGGACAGGCTAAGAGAGTTGGGGTTGTTCAGCCTGCAGAAAAGAAGGCTCTGGGAAGACCTTCTTGAGGCTTTCCAGGACTTCAAGTGGGGCCTATAAGAAACTTGGGGAGGTACTTTTGAGAAGGACTTATAGTGATGGGATGAGGGGTGATGGCTTCAAATTGGACGAGGGGAGACTTGGATTAGAAATTAGGAAGTTCACTCTGAGGGTGGTCAGACCCTGGCACAGGTTGCCCAGGAAAGTTGTGGAGGCTCCATCAATGGAGGTGTTCAGACCAGGTTGAATGAACTCCAGGGGGGTTGAAACTGGATGATCTTTAAGATTTTTATGATCTTCCAACCCAAACCATTCTATGACTCTGTGAAACCTCCACCTTGTGAGACAAGCTTCAGCAGTAGCCTGGGTACTTCAGCACACCGAGTTACCCTTATAGCATAAGGACCCCAAAGCCTGCTGCTGTCCAGGCTGCAGGCCAGGAGCTGAGGGTGGTTCCTGGGGATGACCTTTTCCCTGTTGTGTGTTCACAGGCTGCTGAATGGAAACTTGTGTTTGGGAGATTTGCTTGCAATGCTGCAAATCAAACTGATGAGTGCCAGAGTTCACGGTAGGCAAAATACCTTTCTTTGGGTTGGAGCCACTGCTTTAACAGAACTACTAAATGTTTCTGTACTGTGGAGGTCACTGCTGAAGAAGAGGCCTTTAGAAACTGTGGTACGTGAGAAATCTGTTACTTTTCTGGAAAGCAGTGAAATCCTGTCAAGGGAGGCATCACATGGGGTTGGTAAAAAGCTTCACAGAAAAGCCATCTAATTGGAATGAAAAGGGGCCCTCAATCTGCATCCAACCAGCTCAGCCGGAAGGGTAAGGGTATGAAAAAAGATGGGGGAGTGAAAAGAGACAATCTTCCACTGCCAGCTCAAGAGGAAAAGGTTCTGAAGAGATTTTTTGGCTGGTTCTCCAGTTACACTCTGTTCTCTGGTTCACTGTTACTGTTCTCCCCTTTTCCAAACTTATTGCTCCTATAATACCTTAGATCTGTCAAGTGTAACTGGAAAAGAATGATCTTTTATGGCCTGCCATGCAAGCTCTTCTGTCTGATTGTGTAGCAGAGAATGCTGGCTATTCTGGGCTCAATTTTTGTTTCAGTCCACAATCCACATAAATGTCCAAGTTTTAGCTGGGTTCAAATGGTTCCCTAACATCTCCAAATCACCAGCAGAGTTGGTACGAGTCAGCGTGATTGGCGGCCCCTGACGAATTCTCTGCTTGTGGCACATCAATTCTGACCTACAGGATAAATTCCTTGTCTGGAAGATGACCCTATGCTGTGCTTGTCTCATCTGCTGCTTCCTCCCCTCCTCATCTCAAGAGCATCACCATTTTTTTCGGTAAGTTTTTTCTCCCTATTCCACATTGCTGAGGGATGGTTATAGTTAAGGCTAAATATGGCTATTGATTTATGAGAAGACACCATTGATTTAAACATTTGTCTGGTAATAGACTCAACAAGTTACTACCTACTCTGTTCTCTGGCATGATTTTACATGTGTTATTCTTTCTTTTTGGCCACGGCATCTCTAGCTAATTGCATAAAAGGCCTTGTCAAGAAAAATAAAAAATAGTTCTTTGGAGGAAAAAGAGCATTTAACGCTTTTCAAGGCAAGAAAGGATGTGGGCTGTGTGCAGAGGGAAAGGCATGAATGATGGCTGGATGGTCTAGGCAGAGGGACAGCAGAGTGTTTCTGTTCAGAAAAGGAGCAAAAACAACGGGCAGACTGAACCCTTTAAAGAAATAAACCCCTGGTTGTTTTGTAGTTCTTGCTTATTTCTGTAATCCCACCTCATATGTGTCCTCTAAATCTACTTAAATAGCAGGGCTGGTTTATTTTAGGTGTCTTTGCTGTAGCATTTTGTTTCCATTTATGTGTATGCTTTCTTTAGCTCTTTGAAAATCACTTCCAGAAAAAATAACCTGTGCAAATACAGAATTACTCATAAAGCAAGATTAATTTCCACAGGCTTCTTATCATTTTTCATGAGTTTGGACACAGGCACGTTACAACTCTCACTTTATCTACGGTACTGATCCTCCATGCATTTGCTTGTATGTGTGATTGTTATGCATGGAAGTAATTCAGTGGAGTGACTTGCAGGGAGAAGTGTTTGGAGGATTGGAAACTTTATTGTTCTGGATAAATATGCAGCTTTAAAAACTTAAGATCAAGTGTTATGAGGCCAACAAGGTACAAGAAGAAACATTCTCATGGAGGAATGAGTGTGAAAAGTTTGTGGGGAAAGGTGATATCCTTTATTACTGTAACTATTGTAATTAGAAACAATAGATGGTCTTTTGGGTACCAAATGCCTACCATAGATCTGAAATGGTAGAAGTGAGCTTCAAAGCCAAGCAATATTTGGGAACAGTTGTTGGAGGGGACAGACCTGAATGTGGAATGTGATAATTCTCTCTGATAGTTTTATTACATGTAGAATTATTGGCCAGGAAAGGTTGACCTTTGGCTGACCCAGTACAGTTGTTTTTAAGCTTCTCAAGTCCTTACAGTGAAATAGTCTGTTCTGTTTTGTCATGAGGTTGTTTTACCTTCTCAAGGATCTGCCTGGTCTTTTAAGGATAGCAATAGGTAACTAGTGTCCTGGAAAAAGGGGAATCTGTTCCCCTGTGAACAGATTGGGACGTGAGCTTTCTCTGTCAGGGTGCCTGGTTATCCTGCTTCCTGCTGTCAGCCATAGGGGGAAAGGATTTTTAGACCTGCTGGTACTATCAAAATTCCAACAAATTATTCTTGGTCTAAAATGTCAGTAGGGTGTTTTTTTTTTTTTTTCCCTTTCTTTCTTGCATTAAATTGAACATGGAAAGGTAGCGCTGCAAATTACTGCTAAGTTTTTGAATGAAAATAAAAGGCAATATGGACACAAACAATGCTAAGGAGAAACAAAAATAACCACTTTATAGCTCCAATATTAGCTTAAATTTAAAAAAAATACAGAAATACAAACAAATTTGGCAATATTAACACCACAATGTTTTGGTGCTCTGATTTTTCATGTCCCTCCCTAGTCTCAAAAAATATTGCTGAAAGTTTTCTCATAGCCCAAATCTCAACTACCTCAGGGCTGGGAGAAATCAGCTCCTGACCCTATGGAACTGAACTCCTTTGCAAGAGCTAACAACATCCAAACCATGCTGAAAGCTTAGAGAAGCCTAGAGAAGACAAGTATGACCTTTATGCACTGTAGCACAGAAATGGAATAACCTATATGGTAATTTAGGGTTTTCTTGGCTTGACTTCTGCAATGCAGAACAGTCTTGGGCAGAGCTGCTGGCAAACCTTACATGAGAGTCTCTGCAGTAACAGTCAAAGCATCTCCTGGTGGAACCAAGGACTCCTGAATGTCCCATCCCTGCCTTTGGAGGGAATAGTTTCGGAGCTAGGAGGAAGGCAAGTCATGGTGTCACACATCAGTCTGCAGTACTCCTGCCATTGGCTTTGCCTTGTTAATGAGAAGTCCATCAAATTGACTGTATCTCCTTGTGTTGGGATAAAATCTTACTTATCAGAAACAGGCCTGAGAGAATCAGAAACCCTGCCTTTTAGTTCCTCTGAGAGCTACAGAACAGATCCTGTCGTTCAACACTGCATTTGTGTTTTGTTTGCTACATCTACATGTCTTATAGTGCCTGTCCTTGTCTTCTGGGTTTCACAGAGTCATAGAATGACTCTGGTCATTGGGTTGAAAGAGACCTTTAAAGGTCACCTCATCCAAACTCCCTGCACAGAGCAGAGACAGCTTCAACTAGAGCAGGTTGCTCAAAGCCTTGTTCAACCTTCACCTGGCAAGTTTCGGGGATGCGGCATCGACCACCTCTCTGGGCAGCCTGGGACAGGGGCTCACCACCCTCAACATAAAACCTTGTTTTCCTTCTATATAGTCTAAATCCTTCTTGTTCATGTTTAAACCACCACCCTTTGTCCTGACACAACAGGTCCTGCCAAAATGTCTGTCCCCAGCTCTCTGACAGGCCCCTGGCAGTCCTGGCAGCCCCCAGCAGGTCTCCCCAGCTGGAGCCTTCTCCTCTCAGCTGCCCCAGCCCAACTCTCTCCTGCTGGGCTCCCAGCAGAGGGGTTCCCCCCTCGGGGCATTGCTGGGGCTCCTCTGGCCCCGCTCCAGCAGGTCCCTGGCTCTGCTGTGCTGAGGACTCCAGAGCTGCCCCAGCACTGCAGGGGGGTCTCCCCAGAGCTGGCAGAGGGGCAGGATCCCCTCCCTGCCCTGTGCCCACGCTGCTGGGGGGGCAGCCCAGGCTGCCGGGCTGCGAGCACAGGTTGTTCACCATCCTGTGTTTACTGGGGGTGTGAAGCAGTCCGTCCTCCTCAAGGAGCTTTCTGGGAAGGTGAAGGTGCTCCTGCCTTTTCACAGTTAGACTGTCCCCAGGCTTGTTTCCAGTGTCAGCTTCCTGTTGACTGTCTGGACAGCCTTTCAACGGAGAAGCAGCTTGAGCAATCCTTCCTGCGGAGGAAGAACTCCCCTCAGGGCCCAGCACCACGGCGGGGGATTTGGCTGGTGGAGTAATGAGTGAACAACTCTCATCTGTTTTGATTTTCCTATATCTTTCCATTCTCTTTACAGACAGCAAGGTCAAAAATACAGAAGCTGACTCAAAGAAACGCCAGGTCAAATTCCCCTTGCATTTACTGAATTCCTTACCTTTGGTCAGCTTATCCTGCCTTCACAGAATGCCGAATCCTGACTCAAATTGGCAATGTTTCCTGTGCTTAGTATTAAATTTAAGAGACTGAAACAATTATGGCTGTTTTAAAGCAAGATTTCTTTAAGTCAGACTAGAAGCTTCAGGAGAATAGCCTTCCTGCAGAGTCAGCCAGAGGGAATCAACAGTATTTTATTAACACAATATGAATTCTGCAAAGAGGAAAGTAAAGCATGTGATTTTTGTAGCAAGGCCAGCCAAAAGAAATAACTTGCCCTCCAACATCAGAAGTTTCTTTGAGATTTAGAGTGAAATGGAGTATAGAGAGCATTTTGACCTAGGGGATTTGTTTACGAGAGAAATTCAAGCAATTGCTTTTGCTTCTTAGAAGTCAAGGTGTCAGCAAAAGAAAACATGTCGCTATGGAAGGAAAGAAGGCTGTAAACCAGGCACGGCTGCTCTAAGTCATCTTGCTGTGGCCCATCACTTCAACCTGAAGATAATGGTTTGGAGAGGGCTGAGAAACAGTGTCCTGGACAGGTTGCCCACCTGGAAAAGTGTCGCTTGCACCTGAGCTCCACATCAGCTCTCTCAGGGCTTTGCCCTCCTCCTTGTTCTGAAATGGTTTTGCATATGCTGTATTTCTTCTGCCACCACCTGACTGTGAAAGGTACTTAGAGCATTTCAAGGATATTAGCGGTATTAGCTGATTAAAAACTCTCTGATATGACTGTGCTCTCCCTCAACCTATTGCTCACATGCTAGGTGGATAGTGGTGTGCATGCATAATAAATTCAATGCACTTGGCTTGTGTTGAAATCCTAGCGTATGCTCTGCAGCGTATGCACCCTTATGTATGTCTGGAAAACTGGGGACTAAGCCTGAAAACAAACAGAGAAGCTCTGCACTTTAATCTACCCTTATTTGAACACTGGAAAATGTGTAGCCCTTTGTGCCAGTAGTTGAAAGAGCCTGGCCTGCCTGATGCAAGTGTGGTAAAACAGTGCGATTTTTATCTGGTTTGTAACTGCATCATTTCACAGTGTGATGAAGATGGGTGAATCTGAGGCGATATTGAAGGTGGCATCAGACACGTTTCAGCAGCTAGATCTCTAAGTCTGCCTGACATCTACAGTATCAATGCAGAAACAGAGTCCAGTCTGGCATAACTCTAACTTGCCTGGATTAAAATGATCTGCGTGTGCGTACTGTCCTCCTCACGAGCACTACCCCACGGCAGTCCCGTTCACGGATCACTGTGCCTCTGACCTGCTGCCTGCCTAGGGTTTGACTTTAACTGTTTGTAAAGGACAATGTGTAGTCAGCATCTGTCAGGCATCACATTACTGCCTGGGAGAGTGACTTGTTACTTCATTTAAGAGCAAAACACCGTGGTGCTGTCCTAATGGCACTACTTGTGCTAAGACTGCGCTTCCCTGAGAAGCAGTTGTGGTGCAGAAAAAAAACTTCAGTGGGGAGTGAGGAGCTGAAAACGGTACATAGCATGTTCTGAAGTTTTAAAGAAGGCAGCCAAATACGCTGCTTAGTTTCATTGCTGCTAATGTTTCTGTCCACTTCAAGAGATCTGGTGCTCTGGTTTGCATGAGTGTTTAAATGACCTATTTAATGATAAATCTGAGGCAATTTCATGCATATGAAAGCAGTCACAGTGCCTGGTTTTTTCAATGTTCATTCCAATTGACTTGTGCAGCCTGATTTGAATAAATCACAATCAGGTGTACACAGTATAAAACCAGGAAAAAAATGATACCAGAAAAACTGATACTGAGGAATGTTGCAGAAAATCTTCCCATAAAGCTAGAGATATTTACAGACTCCTTGTCCATGCTAATAATTAAATAGTTCAGTAGCAAGAAATATAACTTTGGATCTCTGCTTTAGGATTTTTAAAAAGTGTCAGAAAAGACAAGGAGAAACATTCCAGATGAGCTCAATTAGAAGCCAGTGTCAGGCTGGCATTAAGAGCGTTAATTTATCAACAAACACCAGTCATCTCTGCAGTCCAAGGAACACATTGTTATGCCTTGAGATGTCAAGTTCATTAACCCTGACCTCTCAGTTTTGTGGAAAAACCTCACAAACCCAGACCTTGCAGTGCTCTATTTCTGTAATTCTTCGATGCGCCTCTGGTGTATCATCTACGGTCTCCTTAAACTGGCTGAAAATGTGGACAATCTTAGGGACCGATAAAGAACCATATGTAGGAGACTGGCATTGCCTCTCAGAATGACTCAGTTCTTATACATGTGCTACTCTCAGTGAGGTGCACTCAGATTTAATCAATTATAAGGACAGAAATGGAGGTTTTCTTTATTATTGTTCATTTACATGGTGTCTTACTGTGAGTTTTAAGCACCTCTTTGGTAGATGGGGCCAGGGCTGCAGAGAGTTGCTGGCAATGTGGCAGAAGAGGCAGACACCTGGCTGGAGACCCAGGGACAGGCACAGGGATGTCCTGGGAATCTGGAGTTGCAGCCCACTCTTGCTAGACGAAAAGTGCCCAACCATCAGTAATTTCCTTCTGCTAAAGTGGTGTAACAGGTAAGGTGATGTGGGAAGTGCAGTATGAAGGTTGAGACTTTAAAGGCAGGTTTACTCACTTGCTAAATCTTGGGGCTCTTTTGTGGTGTTTTTCAGAACTGGAGACCTAAATGTATTGCTTCACAGGCCTGTGGAGAGGATCAGTTGTCTGGAATGGCCTTATTATAGGATAACAGAGCTCCCCCAGGCAAAGAATGTAAAGATTAGGTTTGGACAGGAATGAAATACAGGCACAGACGTGGGAGAGGCTACAATCAGCTGCTCCCACCTTGGCTCCCACTAGTTCCCAGGCCTCCCACAATTGCAAACCTTGCAATCCATAAAGAATAAAACCATGCATTATGTGCGATTTCCCAGAAGAGGATGGAGGTGAAATGGTATTTTGGGCATAGCATTACCAACTCTGTAGCAGCTATGAGAGCTGAGCCAGTGATGGGAAGCACATGTAGGCAATAGGAAATATGACAGAGCTCTGGCTCTGGAATTTTCTCCCTTGGAGCAATTGTATTTTGACTTGGAATATGTTGAGGACTCCTGCAGCTATGCAGACTGCAGTCTTTAACTTATAGGCATGCTTTAAACCAGTATCTTCAAAACTTGCTGCTGGATTAGGTGCTTTCCAGCAAAATCTGCAGGAAAGAGTCTCCCTGTGTGATGGGGAATGGAAAGTGAGAGTAAACTTCCTTTCCAAGCCACCAAAGGATTACTGAATCAGTAAGATGCTCTATGAAGAGAGCAGAGTATTTGAACAGAGTTTAGTTAAGAGTAATGCAGTTTCCTGGTGTTACATCAATATCTCAACAAATACTGAACCAGTTCCATGCACTTTGTCCAAATCAAACAATGTTGTATTTGGTATGGGATCTTACTGAATGGTGCTATGTTAATACAGTTATTTTGTACAAATAGAGCCTAAGGAGGCCTAGTAATCCCCTTATATGCTCTGTTAAATGTCTCTTTTTTAGCCTAGGATGGCAACCCTTCATACTGCTCTTGCCTAAGTCCTAAGGATGTCTGATACAGCAGACAAAACATAGCTGGTTTGTGATGCTAATAGCTAGGAGTGTTTTAAGTAAATTACTATAAATAATTAGGATTTTTTTGTTGTATCTGCACAGGATTGAAATGCAGCATGACTTAAAAACCCTGGATTCTGACCTGGATAATAAAAACAACCTGCTTGATGGAGTCTGACTAATCTCCCACACGCTGAAATTGTCAGTAAAACTGAAACACATTGACTCTGGAAGGAATGGATGAGACTCAGGTTTCAGGCAAGTTCTCATTCTGCTCACGGAAACACTATTTCCAAACTTTTTCAGTATTAAGTTGAGATTAAATCCCAGTATAGGATTTGGATGGGCTAAGTTTAATGATAACTTTGCACTGGGAAGCGTTTACCTAGGTGACTACCAAACCATGCAGCACGCTGCCCTCTGAGCACGGGAACAGCCTGGTGCTCTCAAGGGAAATAATCAGCTCCAACCAAGAAAAAAAATAGATCATGTCTCATGTGCCCTTGACATGCTTGCCAGCTCTGGGGTTGCAGTCAGGTCAGGGTACTGCTGTCACCTTCAGCCTGCACCAGATAGTCCATGATGGGAGATCTAGAGGCTGATGGGATAACCTGCTTCTGCTGCCTGTGTCCTCCCCACCTCAGCTGCCCACCAGTTCTGCTTAACCCTACTGGAATTTGACTTATGCCCCAAACTTAAGGGTATAACCTTATTCTATTTAAATGCCTTTGGATGTTTTATTAACCACTTAAGCATCTACTTTCACTGAAGTTGTGCTGTCAGCCTTAGTGGAACCTTACAGCAGTAGAGTTTGAGTCTAACTGCATATTTGACAATTGATTTGAAAAGAGTTGAGATGTTTTGTGCAAAGTACAGGTGAGAGAGAGTGAGGAGAAATGAAGTTGGAAGGGGAGGTGTTCTCAGCAGTGTGGTAGATGTTCCACCAATTTCTAGTGTAAGCCTGGATTTTCTGTGCTAGATGATGCAAGTCCTTTTGGGTGTGGAGTTCACTTGAAATTCAGCACTCGAGTAACTTGTCAACAGCTTGTTAAATAAACATGTTGGCACACTGAAGCCACAATGCCCTGAATCAGCCTTATGTTCCACCAGGCACTCTGCTGCTGTGGTCTCCAGTAAGTAAACTCTGAAAAACTCACTGCCAGTGAAAACAAGGAAACAACTGTATTTCTGATTAAATATATCCCTCTTCTCTTGTGAGAAAGAATACCAGGCTGTCAGCCACATTCCCAGCTGTAACTTGCATGCCTTGATCCTGTCCACGGTTGAATCTGACAATCTAGTATCTTTTTTTTTAACATATCCTGAGCTTTCTTGCTAGCATACACATTTGGGGGACTGCTCCTTTGTCTTTGCCTTGGACAGAGTATTTTCTATTAGTCTTTGGTTCTAACTGTCCATATTTTTCAAATTGGTAACTTAGAGTGTTTTTTTTTCCCCAGTTAAATGCCTCTTTCATCCTACCTCTTCTGATTCTGAGTCTGCTGCTCTTCGTGACTCTTTCTGTTACCCTTTGCTCTGATTGTCAGTCCATGCCACATTTCTTTTTTTTTTCTCCCCACTTGCATCCTTTCTTCTTTGCATTCTACAGAGCCAAGGCTGAAAATGTCTTTTCTACCTCCTCTGCTCACTTCTCCAAAGAGATCGTTCTGTGGAGCAAGGGCTATAGCTTGGGAGCCACTGCTCTGTGCTTTGTGTTCATTTTTATTCTCCTTACTTTTAAGCTTTTCTCTTCCCAGAATATCCCTCAAACACTTCTCCTCTGCCAGCCACTGGCTCTTCAGTGCCTCTGTGTCTTTCTGCCAGGCACCAGTGAGAACCATAACTCTTCTTTCTCTGCTTGTTTCTCATTCCTGTATCCCAGCAGATCTTCATTTACTTTGCTAGTTGGAAACGAAAGTGGGAAAATTGGTTCTTCTACCTGCTTTGTATTAACTTGCTGGAGACAAAAAAACTCTTCTTATCACAGTGGAGTGAAAAAAATAGCTGGGCTGGGTCTCCTCCTTTTCCCCTTGGGATTCATTCCCTTTCTCCTTTCTCATTGATTAGGACTATGCTATGCTGGTCAAACCAAGAATAAATCATATGGGAGAACAGGCCCTTCTGGGCCAAGCATAGTAGGTATCTAGCTGGTTTAATAGAACAGAAATCAGCCCTGAGGTGAAAATCAAGTCCCAGTTAACAGTGTTAAACAACCCATTTGTCCGTTTCTGCCCTTAGAAATCCTGTCTGCTGCATTGAGACTCTGGGAAAGGAATGAATTGCAGTGTGGGAGAACTGCAACCCAACATATCCATTGAACAGGGCACACTGCTGCAGCATTCTTTGGAAAAAAAAAAAAGCCCAGCCCGGTCCCTAAAACATGTAGAGCTGTATTGTAATGAGCTGTTGGCAAGGGTGAGTCCCTGAGCGTCACTGATGTTTGTCTCTGTGGGAGTATCTATGACAACAAATAAATCTGATGTTTGGGAAGCGTCCTTGAGAATATCAGTGGGAGGTTTGTAGCATTATGTTGGTTACAGTATTTTCAGACTTTTAATTCCTAAGTATTACTATAGATGGGTATGAATACTTGAGGAAAATGAACTAATAAGTTACAAGATTTTTTTTTTTTCCTTGTTTGCAAATGGAACCAACTCAGAGTAATGCTATTTGCATTAGCTGATTCCAGCCTTTCAGACATATAAAGGAGTAAGTTTTTTTAGGAGCTTTAATGCTAAGCGGGAGGCTTAGACTCAAGGTCAATGGACTGTGGGTTATCTGTGGGTCACTTTCAGCCATTTGAAGAAGGTAGCAAAAGGAATCTAACCTAAATTTGTTGTGATGGTCAGTGTTGTTTCGGCAGTGCTACAAATCAGAAAGTAGGAGGCAAATGGAGCCAGGAATTTGTCCTACAGAGTAGTGTTCAGGATGGGCATGTCTGTAAAAATGGGGCTAGAAGTGACCAGCAGGACAGAGCAACTTTCCCTTGTTACTAAGCCTGTGGTTTTTGGACCCCTCATTTCTTCTTGCTGAACAGCAGCTATACCATGAATGGTGTGTGCTGAGGCTTATTGCTTTGGCTTTGCTGTTGCATCCGTTTTACTCCTGTGTACTGGAATGTGAGTGGAGTGGAATGAGAGAGAGAGAATCAGGAGTTGTCCTGTTTGTATACGCAGAACTACACCTGTGGCTGTGTCCACACCACTCTCACCAGAACTGAGCCTGTCATGAGGAAACTCCCCATAAAATGTTTGGAAAAGCTATGCAGAAAAAATGTGCCTCAGAAAGCCCAGTCATTGTGGGGGAATGTGGTGCAAGACCTGTTTCTTATCTATTGCTGCCTTACCTGGGGCTTCATGGGGGAAGTCTCTCGTGTGCTCAAGTATCTGACTGCTCTCATCCCTCTTGTATTCTAACCTCGGATGATGAACCTTGTTTTGGTTCTGGTCTTGCATGAACAGCTTGCACTCTGCAGTGCACTGAGCAGGGACTGACAGCATCAAAACAGCTCCACTCATCTTTCACTTCTGGTTTTAGTACTTCCCCAGGGTCACTGCCTCACTCTAGCCAGTATGAAGCTCCTTTTCTCAGCTGATCACATAGTCATAAAGCTATTAACCATTTGGACTGAAAGTTTAGATGTTGAGCATTCAATTTACAGCATATAGGTCTGAAAATTCTGACTCAAATGGTTCAGGTTTTCCCAATATAGAGACAAGTTAAAGACATAATTTTGCTATATTAAATAAATCAAAATGTCTGACTGAACTCATCTTTTTTCTCCCAATATTTAGAACAAGGTGTTTCATCTTGCCCTTGTTCCTGTAAAAATCCTACCTCCACAAGCTGAACTAATATAATAGGCTGTGGACAATTTTGCCTTTGGCCTACAGTCACCAGAGTTTTTAGAGCTTTACAGTTGAAAACTGCAGAAATACAAAGTGAGGCTGAAATGGAGTGGGGAAAAGGTTCAGTCTTTCCAAGAAAGGCAATTTAGAAGCAAGCAGGCTGAGGAGAAAAATGGAAGAGGAGAGACTGGACTGAGGAAGAGCCACACTCGTTATGGCTTTGCTAGTGTGTGACTGTTCAGATCTGAAGGAGCTCTTAATGCCACTAATGTATAATTTACATGCAAACATGGCAAGAGGTGTGCAATGCAAATCATGTCTGATGAAGAAATGAGTATGTACTGGCAGACGCTTGAAGTTCTCAGCGTTCCTGCAGGATGCCAAGGAAAAGCTCTATCACAAGTTTCTGATAGAGCTTTTCAGGAGAAGGTAGTTTTCCCTGGTCTTGCACTGGTGGTGAACTGCTTGACCAGCAACAGTGTGTACTTCTGCCTGTCTATAATACCCTTGACAAAATCCCAGTATTGATAAGCTTGCTCAGAAACAAATGTCTTGTTCCATGAACCTCCTTGTAGGCTGATGAGAGTGCTTAGAATGAGAACTTACCTCTGTTAAATATACCAGGACCTGACCCTATTTTTAGTACAGAAGAGGGAGTAAGCAAGCTATCAGGAAAAGGAGAGATCACTCAGGGAAGATGACTAATGACTTTGTGATTTAAGATCTGAATGTCTCTCTGGAAGGGGATATTAGCATTTGCAAAGCTGGTGAAGATGTGCTTATGTGCAGCATTGGTGCTCTTGGTGATTAAATCATGGCTCATAAGGATGACCTGTTGTGTTGAAAACCCCTTGGGAATCTTGATTTCCACCTGCAATATTTTAAGAATCTTTTTTTTTTTTTATTATTAATTATCTCAAACTTCTAATGGCTCAATAAGAAAAATTAAGGGTCAGCAGCAGAGTTCTTGGCATATGTTTCTAATCGTTGTATAGAGGTGGCAATCGTAAATTTGAAGTGTAAATTGAAGGAGCCTTACAAAACTGGAAAGGCAACATATTTTTCAGTTTGTGGTGATTTAGAAAGCAGAACTAGTGATGTTATCAATGCCTCTCTGAAGGCGTGACACCAGGGTTCAACTGGTCTTATCGTTTCAGATACTTGCCACCAAGATTTATCTGTGTTTCACCAAGTATGAGAAATATATGAATTCAGGGGCTTCCGGCTGATCCCCCCCAAAAGCCATCAAGCCACCTCCATTAATGTCAGCACACTCGTAAATCTTCAGCATGGAGTAAAGTAGGCAACTTCTGCCACTGCACAGAAGCTTCCAGAGGTGTCCCTGGCCTCCTGTAAATCCACGGACACCCAATAAAATAGATTAACTGCAGATGGACTTAATAACAGTTGTCCCTACTTTGGAATTAGAGGGGTTCACACTTTTTAAGAGAGGACAATGTGCTGTTCCCTTAAGCAAGAAAGGAGGACTGAAGGCTTTTTGGTTTTGGTGGTTTGTTGTTTTTTTTTTTTTTTTTTTAAACAGCTCTCAAATCTCAATAATTGATTCCAATCAATGAGAAAACAGGTTGCAGAACAGTGCACTCCACTCTCTGCTGTCATACACCAACAATCCTCTTGTTTATGATAACTTATTTCCCTCTGTTTGAAGAAACCCTGTGGGCTATTTGCTCTGGTACTCCTCCGGTAAGCCAGTGATGCATTTACGTTCCATTCCCTTCCTCCCTCCAGCCCTAAAGATGTCTGCCAAAATTAGTCAATAGATAACTACTCAGTGGAAGCTTTAAGAATGTGTTAGGAAAGGCTTGAATGCTACCCATTAATGTTTATAGCTACTAATTATGTTAATTAATCAGTCTTAGAGGTTGTCTCAGCTGGGAGCCCGTAGGCAGGATTTCAGTTCCCACAGATGTACTTTAACTCAGCGGCGTGGCCGCTTGCAGTGAGGGGCTCAGCATGGTCTAGCTCCCAGAATATTTATGCAGGGTCCTGGACAGGTTCTGCTGCCAGAGCTCTGTGCTGTCACAACCATGGCAT
>NW_008631570.1:77070-94559 GCF_000691845.1 Merops nubicus
GGTTTTGAAGCTAGCTTTGACTGTATACGGGAGGTACAGGCAAACATGGGAGCAGGCTGAGCTGTGTTCAGGAAGACTGACGTTACGTGGAAGCTGCTGCTGCAGAAGGCCTTTTGGCACGGGGGAAGGGCGTCCCGGGAGCGCTTCGTGCCAGCACTGTCTGTTACGACACACAGATCACTGCCTTTGCAGAATCCAAAGTTGTTAGCTCTGTCAGAAAACAGAGGTGAAACGACTGACAGAGAAAATGGATGTGGTTTCTTCTGTGAATGTTTCTGTAGTTTTGCAGGAAGAGGAAGGATTCAGGCAGAGGAGGACACCCATGTCTGTGCCATCCTCTGTCAGAGCTTACCGCAAGTCAGAGCTTGTCTTCACTCTCCTGAGGAAAATGACAAGACTCAGATAAAAGCCACAACCCAGATGGGCTGCAGAGCAATTTTAGAAGGAGTTTCAACTTTCGTGCTATTCCCCAAAGAATCTGGGTTGTGTAGGCTTTCAGTGCACAAAAGTACAAGAGGGTAGGAGAAGAGAGATTCAACTCCAATGCACAGGTAAGGACATGAGAAAACTGGTGCAGAAACAGATCTCTTCCTAATTTTATTCATCCCATCCTCACCTGGTGGAATTAGCAGACAACCTTTTATTTACCTATGCCCATTTGCAAAAGATTCTGATTTTTTTTCTGTTGAGCTCACAGCTGCTTCTGGCTGGTAAATTTTGCTCCCAAGTGGAATGCTGCATGCAAGTGGGTTCTGAGTGCGTGAGAATCCTTTAATGATGACAGGGAAAACAAGTAATGAACCGCGCTCTCTCACCTAATGCATTTTGTCATCACCCATCTATAAATGGCTCCTGTGGGCACTGACTCCTGTCTGTGCTTGATATAAAGTACCAGGTACTGGAGAGGCATTTTTTGGTAGGTTCCTGCAGGAGAAATGCCCTTTCAGGAGTGGCAGGCTGAGAAGTAGGGAATGCATTTTCTGGAGTAATAGGGCATTGTACGGGAAGAGGGCTGAGATTAAGAGGCTGGTGATGTCTCTGTGTTCGAAGGATTTCCAGACCAGAGCTTGCTCTTTAAGAGAACTATCTGCTGCAGTAGTTCACTGCACTAAAACTGGTTATTAAGCAGTTTTCCTATCAGCTCTTTGGTGAACTGTTGCCATACTGCACAGAGACAGCAATTCATGCTCCTCCGCTATTTGGAAAGTGCTTCTGGCAGACTGAGGGCATGTATGATGAGCCAGACCAGACCGAAAAACAACACGGGTCTGGATGGGCTCAGAGCAACCACCGCTCTGAAAGGGAGCTGAGGGGGTGTGGGGAGGGGTGCTGCTGCTTGGCACCACTGAGGTGTCCTCTGTCTCTGTCCTGTTGGCAAGCCTTCAGCCGCTGATGGATTGCCTGGCGACTTCCACGCGCGCTAACACGAAGTTCATAAAAAGCAGTGTGTATGGAGTGTGAAATGTGACATGGGCTGTGCCTGACACATATGAATGCTTTCCCTATGCTGTGGAGTTTCAGTGAAAAACCTCTCTCTCCATTCATCTTTCTCCTGCCTCCTCCTTCCCCACCCCCTGCTACCTAGGGAGCCCCGTGAACAGGCATATTGGCAGTAAACTCAGCTCAACAAAACAGCCTTGTGAAAAAGGGAAATACAACACGATCACTTCCTACTTCTTTCTCCTTTCCTCTGCATCAAAGCCTGGGCTGGCTGTCAGTAAATGTTCCAAATGAATGAATAAAATGCAGGAACCCCCTGCTTCAGAAGGAGTCTCATTGACTCACCATGAAGCTTGGCCAATTCTTTTTCTGACAGTACTCAAGTCAGCAGGCAGAGCAAGAAGATCGTTCAAAGCTAATCAGTAAAGTGTAAACCTATTATGAAAGCACATTTACCCCTCACCTCCTCCTTCCTCCAGAAAACCAATCCCCAAATCTGTGGGAATACCACATAATGTACATAAAAGTTGCTATTACTTAGATCCCCTGTTATTAGGCCGGCAATGCCACTGATGAAATGCTCCCCAGAGCGCTGAGCAGCGCCTTATAAATCCTCCAAGAAATTCATGGCATAATTTGTTACAGCTAGAGGGCATAAGATGCATTATGGCAAAGCCTGTGTGTTAGGCTCTCCCCTGTGATTCTTGAGGCTATCTCTAGTAATAAAAAACTCATCTTGATTTCTTAGCTTTCATATTGATTTCTGTCAGAGAAGACTTTTCTTAGACAAAGATACTGCTATATTTCTCTGTATAACAAGAGGGTTCTTCTCCCTTCTTCTCCCCACCCCTTTTTAAAATCTATTTTAGGGATGACTCCAAGAAGATTCATAATTTGGGAACCGTTGGTAAGTACTGGGGGTACAGAGTGGAGAAGACTGATGATGGCTTTCTGCATATGCAGTGCAAAAACCTAAATGTGAAAGTAGGCAAAAATGGTTTTGGTCTGGAATAGTGTGGGACATGGGAGCTAAAGCTCAGCTATGCGATTGCTAATCGTAATATGAAACTGTTATTAATGTAATGGATGGAATCTGTGGGAGTCGAGTGATTGAAATCCTGACTCAGATATACACAGTTGTAGTAACTGTTAATTTTGGAGCATTTGCAGCCCTGCTCTACGAATCATAAAGCTATCCTGAAAAAAAGGGAGACCTGTACATGGACTTGTTGGAGTGGGGTCAGAGAAGGCCACAGAAATGATGCCAGGGCTGGAACCCCTCTGCTGGGAGGCCAGGCTGAGACACTTGGGGTTGTTCAGCCTAGAAAAGAGAAGGCTCTGGGAAGACCCTCTTGAGGCTTTCCAGGATTTCAATGAGCCTATCAGAAAGGTGGGGACAGACTTTTTACAAGGGCTTGTGGTGATAGGATGAGGGATAAGGGTTTTAATCTGGAATAGGGGAGATTTAGATTTGGTATAAGGAAGAAGCTCTTCACTCTGAGAGTGGTGAGACCCTGGCCCAGGTTGCCCAGGGAAGCTGTGGATGCTCCATCTCTGGAGGTGTTCCAGACCAGGTTGGATGGGGATTTAGGTTGCCTGGTCTAGTGGGATTAGAACTAGATGAACTTTAAGGTTGCTTCCCAGTCAAACTGTTCAGTCATTCTATGATTCTGTAGGTATACTGCATGATACTTTCATTAAAAAAAAAAAAAAAAAAAAATAGTATGGTGCAAAGGGACAAGGCTGGATAGAAATCTAGAAAGCTTTCTGTAAATAATTTTCAAAGCAAGAAGAACAGCTGTACAGAACTCAGTGCAGATAAACAGCACAGCAATGGATGCACAGTATTAGAAAATATTTTGTCTAACAGCAATGGATGCTAGGGCTGTGAAATGCACAGTATTAGAAAATATTTTGTCTTCTCTGTAGTGGGATTGCTATAAGTAACTGGAATGTTTTTGTTTATTCCTTAGGGTTTTGCTATTTTAGAATCTGTCTTTATAAGTAGTGTTGGGTCTTCAAATGATTGAAGCTGTGGCTGTTCTCTTGTGTTATAAGTGGATAAATTTAATATGTCTTCATTCTTTTCGTAATCTAATAGCTGTGCTGAAGGACAGTACCTGCTAATTGTTTCTTATCACAGCCTTCCGCAGTTGAAGGGTAAAATATGGAAGTTTGGGGTTTTTTCATTAG
The DNA here is from genome assembly GCF_000691845.1 of Merops nubicus. Lineage (NCBI taxonomy): Eukaryota > Metazoa > Chordata > Aves > Coraciiformes > Meropidae > Merops > Merops nubicus. The sequence goes on from NW_008631570.1 coordinate 80,704, forward strand.
TACACACAGCAAAATTTATTCAAAAGAATCTGTTTCCCTTTAGCTATCTGCTTATTTAATAGACTATGGAAAATGGTAAACTGTCGAAAAAGTCTAGCTGAAGAATAATTTATAAGCTACATCTAGCTGTTGAACTCAGAAACTGGCTTAGTGGAGAGCCAAAATACACCCTGGCAGGTAATAATTAATGTAAACCTTGACACTTCAGATCTGTTCAACCAGGCAGGAGCAGGACACAGCTCCTGCTACTTCTGCAGTGTCCCTGGCATGCACTGCTCGGAAAGCTTGGCTCTGTGTGACACACATGCTCCACATGTGTAGAAATTTGCTGGTATGGGGTTTTTTAACCTGTTTTGGATACAAGAGAATGTCTGTGGGGAAAATTAGTTTCGTCGCTTAAACAGAGGTCTCCTGTGAAGAGCAAGATGGCAGGCAGCTCACTCTGACTCCTCTCAGTCCTGTTAACCACAGCATCACTCAGCCAGACTCAAAAGACCAAAAATACTGGGTGATGTCCAGCCTTTGCTGAAGCTGATGGCAGCTCTCCTGATAGCTTCACTGGGGGCAGAATTTTATCTACTAATCTGCAAAATCAACAGAATATTTTTTTTTTGTCAATGAGATCTGTCTAATCTCAGCTGAAACGTGCCTTACTGATTTTTAGAGATCGTGATGGGCACTTTAAAAGCAGAGTAACAAGGATTATGGTCAAACACGCTGCTCTGCTTGCACCCTGTCTGTCAAATTGTCACCCCATCTGGGGCAGCTCTCGAGTCCTCAGCACAGCAGAGCCAGGGACCAGAGGCCAGAGGAGCCCCAGCAATGCCCCGAGGGGGGAACCCCTCTGCTGGGAGCCCAGCAGGAGAGGGTTGAGCTGGGGCAGCCTGGGAAGAGAAGGCTCTAGGGAGACCTTCTGGTGGCCTTCCAGGACTTCAAGGGTCCTGTTAAAAAGCTGGGGACAGATTTTTACAAGGGCTTCTAGTGACAGGATGAGAGATAATGGCTTCAAACTGGAAAAGGGGAGAATTAGATTAGAAATCAGGAAAAAAAATTTCATTCTGAGGTTGGTGAGACACTGGCATCAGGCTGGATGAAGACTTGAGCAATCTGGTCTAGTGGGAGGTGTCCCTACCCATGGCAGGGGAGTTGGAACTAGATGATCATCAAGGTCCCTCCCAGCTCAAACTATTCTGTGACTCTATGAACTCTGTATGTGGGTGTATCCTAGTCCCACTTAATACACTCGCTTGGGAGCAGCATATCTTTAAACTATCCAAGATCAGTTAACGTGGTGCTTATATTCAAATATCTGCTTTAATCTTTATTAATTTTCAATAGTACTGAACTTGACTAGGCCAGACAAAGGTTAGCTAAAGAACTCCTTATAACTTGTTTAATCACGTATTTATATGCTGGGATACCGACTATGTCTGCTCATAGCCTTGAAGTCTCACCTCAAGTTGGGCCCTTGGGCACACCTGGGATATAAGTGTAGCAACGAGGTCTCATTTCTCTTGTAAAGGCTACTGAATAAGAAAGCTCAGCATTTACACTCCACCTGACCTCTTCAGAGTGTTCCACTGACACGTAAGTCTGAGGTCACTTATACATTAGGTAGGGAGGGTTTTGATGAATTGCTCATTCAGCCACTCCTCTCCACCGCCCCTGACTGACCAACGGCTTTGCCTTCCTCCAAATGATCCTTTGGACGGGTTAGGCTCTTGGTTAGCTCTGCTGTTAAGTGTCTCGACGGAATAGATTTTACTTTTAGTAATGTCTCATAACTGTCTTTAAAAAGGTTTACGGCTCAGCCTTATTCTCTGGGAGATTGACTGGTCTCTGCTTGTCTCCTAGAGAAACATCATTATTGGTTCACACAGTATTTCAGTTCTCCTCAAGCTGTAGAATTAAGATAATTGGACATGACTGACCTATGTTAGAGAATTACTTTAAGATATGCAATATTAAGCGAAGGAAGTCGGACCTTTCTGTGCCTCAGAACATGCTGGGAGTTGTGGGGAGCAGCAGGAAATGTCAGCTCAAGAAGCATGTGGACTGGGCCCTAGGAACAAGGGTGATTTAGGGAACAGGGAAGTGCTTTGCAATAACTGAGGGCTGTAGACCTAGCAGTTGTTTCTAAAGGAGAACTAGATGGGCTAAAAATATACCAAAGTCTCGAGTGTCTATGGAGTAAAAGTACAAGAAAGAAGAGAAAAGAGATTGTGCAGACCTGTAAGGGACTTATTTCTTAATTGCTTTTGTTTTCAACAAACACTGCATTGTCATATAGCTACTAAAACCCAAGTAAAGTAGTCAAGGAATAGATAGAGCAGGATTTCATCAGAATGCATTTGTGTTTCCAACTGGAAACTGCATGCTGAAGGCAGGTCCAGCATACTGAAAACACGTTGAACAGTAACTGGACATGATGCTAGTCCATGAGTGAAATACGTGCTCTGTAACATCACCAAGAAGCCCAAAACACAACCATGCTAGAAGTGTTCTTGCAGTTCCAGGCAGAGCAGCTGAAACCTTTTTGTTAAATCCTGGAACTTTTGAGTGCTGTTTCTCAATTCACTTTTACAAACCCAGTGGATGGGGAAAATCTTGGGGAAAAATACCTATGTCATAAAACCAGCCTATATTCCTTAGTATGAGGCTTTACAGTATTGCCATATTAAAATTGCCAGTCTCAAAACTTCCTCAGCTCAAGTAAACTTTCTGAGCGAACTATAGGTGTCAGCACTCAGTTTAAAACCATGTAAGTATGTGGTTAACTCTACTGAGACGTGAAGTTTCCCTGAGATCAGCAGCACTACTGAAGTCAGGTTACGTTTGGAGGAGTGTACAAGGTCAGGCCTCAAGTATGAAAGTGCTTCAGACTCATACGCTGGCTAATGCCAGTAGCAGGCACCTGGACTGCAGTGCTGGGGATGTGATGTGATTTGCTATAGCAAATAACTGTATTTCTAGCTCATGGAAAACTGCATTCTCTCTCAAACCTTGTGCTCAGACAGAGGGGAAAAAGAGTCACTGTTCCTAAACTTTAAGTATCCTTCTTGTAATTACAAAGCCAGAGCCCCAGGGAATGTGCCATCTGAACGTGTACCCGCTTCAGTGCCTGTGGACCTGATTCTGCAGCCAGTCTTGCCACTGAGTTTTCAACTTGGATTGTGCTGGCTCCTTGCTGGACTGTGCAAGGAGTGACCCGCTGAAGTGCTGGGGTCTGAAACCTGAGCCCTCAAATTAAGGTTGACATATGGGTGATTCCCACAGCCCTTCATTCAGAGGGGGTGAGTTGGCCTTAGAGCTTCCCCCCAGGGTGCGGCTGGCCCTGCAGGGAGAGCCAGAAGGGAAATGAGCCCCAGGGGTCCCACAGGGAGCTGACAAAGGTCAGGGGTCTGCTTGGGGATAAAAGCTGGGAGCACTGGCAGGGAGTCAGGAGTGTCTGTCTGTGGAGTGCACTCCACAGAGCTCCCTGGTTCAGGGAAGATCTCCTGACTCTCCCCGGAGCTGGGCCCCAGTCTGTTTAGACCTTTGCAAATGCGGGCGGATCGGGTGAGAGTCACTATGTGGGCACCTTTCTCTGATGTGTTCAGCTGCTGCTCTGGCTGTTTCTCCTGCCAACTGTGGGCAACCTCGGGTCTCTGTTTGTACCACCTGTTGTGGGCTGAGTCGTGTCATTTGTGGGATCGTTGGGAGTGGTGTCAATTATGTCCCAGCTGATTGATCTGTTTGTACCCCCAGCGATCATTCATGCAATGTCCTTCTTGTCTACAATACAGTCTGTGTATTGGTTCATCTTCCTGCTGGTGGCATCATTTTTTTTTTGGGCCTGGTCATTGGCAAAACATCCGCTAACCTGGTTTCCCCAGTTTGGAGTCCTGCTGCTGAGGAACTTAGTTCTGCAGCTGGGACTGGGATCACCACTGCAAGATGGATTTTTGCAGTTTGTAAGAGCTGCAAAATCAGGTTTCTTGAGGCAAATGGACTTATTAAGTTGCAAGTGTTTGTTGCTGCTCACCGGTTCTCGATGAAGTACTGGCCGATCTGATCCTGGAGGGCTTCCTTGATGTGGAGCCTCTCCATTTCTCTCAGCTGGTCCTTGATGAATTCCTCGTGTCCTTCCTGGACCTCACCTTGCAGGGCATTTATTTGCCCAGCGTGCATCTGCAAAATGCTCGTTGCCATTAAGTGAGGAGGTGGCCTCTGAAAACAACAAAATGAGAAAACAAAAAGTATGAGTTAAAAGAAACTTAATATAAACTGGAATGCCAGGCTGATAGTGAATCCGAGCTTAAGCCTTAATTTATTTGTGGGAAACCAGCAAACACCCCTGTGCTCATAAAAGTGCCTGGATGCACACAATGGTCTATTGTTATCAGCATTAATTAACAACATTGCAATGTACAAAAACAACCCTTTCAGTGTGAGATCTCAATGAGACAGGTGAGAAAGCTGCTGTTCTGCAAATACCAGCCTTATCCATGTCAGAAGGGTGCCAGCGACTTTTTTAATTGAATTTTCAAATGTTTGGACTTCCCATTGGTATTTTTTAATTAGACTGTATTGTTTTTAATTTGTTCGCTTAAATTTTTATATGCACTGCTTGGTCGCTGGTTTCCTGGTATTTTGTTGCAGCTGGTTGTAATCCTTCAGGAAATCAACTTCCCTTGAACAACAACAACAACAAAAGGATAAGCAAACCTCTAAAACATCATAACAAAAATCATAGCTCCCCAAGTTTCCCAGGATTTGATAACTTTGGCAAGAATGGCTTCTGAGCCTGTTTAGAAGTCTAAAATCACTTCTGCTTTATGATTGATTTTACATGTGTACTTTGAGAGAGAAAAATGAAAGTCTTTCTGGAATGCAAATCCAGAAGCATGAAAATTACTGTCTGTGTGGGTGGGCTGAAACTTTACATTTTTTAGTTTACAATGGTTGATAAAGTTGTTCCCACTGTTTTACAAGCTTTTACTACCTTCTAAGAATAGAGAAAAATGCATTTAAAAAAAATTAACTTGTAAGTTAGCTTTGTTTTTTCTTTTTTTCAATTCTGGAATAAATTATTTTCCACATACTTGGGAAATACTTATTGTATTGTCCGATAGTGTATGTCAAATTCAAAAATGGAAAAGAGGAGAAAAGATAGGAATCTGTTTTGTAATATGGTTTCTTTTACTTTCCACAGCTAGTGACTGACATATAGGTGGCAGCATATGTGAGGAAAAAGCCGAGGACTGTTGGCTTGCATGAGGAGAACCTATGCAATTCTGCACCTTCACAACACGTAGGAACTGTCTTTAATCAGCAAAGGAATTGGTTGAGGCCACTGGTGAGAAAATATCTGGGAGGGAAACAAGAGCAGCAGCGTGTGCACACGCTGCTGTGAGGTGGCTGCACACACTCCTCCTGAATACCTGACCCAGAATGTTGCCTTTCACCCTTGAGATGTCACTTTCACTCATGTTTCAGTCTCCACAGAACCGTGTCCAGTCTTCACCAGCACCTATTTTTAACTGTGACACAATTTATATCTACAGTTGGTTCCAGAGTCATGAACCTCGTGTGGACACAGTTGAGGTACCTCTAAACTAGCTGGCACAGATGCTGATAGCCACAAGGCTGCAGATCCTGCTCTGGTCAGCAAAGTCCAGCCAAGTCCTCAGTAAAGGTTTGTGCAGCTACCTGTCTGAGCACCATGCACTTATCAATACATCTGTTGATGCTGGTCTGTGAGCTGCACTCGGAGCCCTGAGGCTGAAGAACAGATTATGTAGAACAGCATTGTAGAACAGCTTATGAAAAGAAGCTCTGTTGCATTTGCCCTTCATCTTTTTTTAATTTCTCTTTTCCAAAGGTTGTTTTACTACAAGAAAACAAAAGCAATAGGAATCAATTCTACCAACACGAGTCACTTTGGATAATTCACTGAAGAAAGGAATGAAAGGGAACAGGGTAAGTTGATAACAGTGTATTCTCATTTGATTGCATTTTTTTCCAATCCTATTGATTTCTTGTTATTAATATTGTCTATATTAAAGTACATGGAAAAGGCTTTATTTACATAGAGGAAAAGGCGGTTGCTTATGTGAAATGTGCTGTTGCCTGATTGTTTCCATTACTGGGAAAGCAGAGCTGGCCCAGTCCCAGACAGATGGATAAGGAGGGCAGATGTTGGAGAAGCCAACACGATAGGATGGCATGGCAGGTATGGAAAGACCCTTGATGGTGCCAGGCAAGTTGTTGTGATGAGTAGCAGGGAGATAGGTTAATAACAAACACCACCCTTTAAAGTTGGCCTATCAGTGCAAAGACAGTTGCCAAACAAGGGGCTCCTCCTGTTGTGCAAAGGCTTTGGCAGTAGCATGCTGCAGCTCAGATGGGTGGGGAGGAGCATGAAATGAAAAGCAGAGCTGGCTGTGATAAATGAGTCCTGAAGGGTCCGTGGCCGTCTAACGTGGAACATACGCAGCATGTCCTGTTTGAGTGAAGACCAGGAGGCTGACACATGTCAGGAGCTGAAGGCTGGCTCCTGTTCTCAGGGAGGAGAAGGAAGCAAGTGCTGAACAGCAGTGAGGAAATCATGCTGCAGTTATTCAGCTGTTAGTAAAACATTACAGGTGAACCTACAACTGATGTGACTTTCCATTGTGTTACTTTGAAATCTGCTGTTATGTCAACAAAAGTGAATCTGACCTAGGCAAAATAAGGATGAGGAAACATCAAAGGAACTTTGATGTATTACAGGCTAACAAGTGAAATGGAGACTATCTTAAAAACTGCATCCCTAGCCTCTAAGAACTGATCCAAGTGTGAACAGTCAAGGAAAGGAATCAGCTGGTAAAGTATAGGTAGGGAATAATAATAAGAACTAGATACAAAGTTGAGTGTGGAAGTGATTTTTAGCAACATAACCTAAAAATAGACACTTAGGTGGCAGGAGCTGCTGAATAGATATAACAAGATGTCCATAGGTGTGGGTTTTTTTGTGGTGTGGTTTTGTAGAAAATGCATTTCTTTTGCCAAATAAAAGATGGAGGAAAGAAAACCAAGTGCTCAGACACGTAATGGACAGTATGAATTTTGTTAGACTATTACAACACCTAATTAAAAAAAGGTTATGAATAGCATAGATGATATGAATTGGAGAACACTCCCTCAACCTTCTTGCTTTGCAGTTGAGGAAAGCTGTTATGTTAAGCTTGCTTTCTGTAGTCCACAGTGTCCTTTTCTTAATCGTGACAGTATGTGTCAACCTAAACCTCACCAGCTTTGGAGTTTGACATGTTCCTGACACTGCCTCAGTAATGAGGAAGCAACTGCAATACCTGGGACGTTGGATTAATCTTCTAGCACTCCTAGGTCTTCAAATGGAGACAAAGTCTCTATGTGTTCTCTTGTCAAAGAGCAGAGTTTAGAACAATGTCTGAAAAAGCTTTGGCCATCTGAGGATGCAAGAGAAAATAGGTAGTGAAATGGCAGGAGGAGTGAAATGACAGATGGGCAGTGTGAGAGGATGGTTTCAGACCACTCCAGCAGGAAGGGCTCTTTACCTGTCCAGTCTTTGACTTGTGCCTTCCAATATTATGGATCAACCTTCCATGTGTGCACATGTTTGTTCTGGAACTCTAAAGAGTTATAGTGAGACCACAGTGCTGTTTTTATAGCCCTCTATACTTAAAGTGCACGTTAAGGAAGACAAGTCAATTTATTTCTAATATCACTTCTCTCAGCGCCTCTAATTTTTCTGCTTCTGAATCAAAGGGAGGCATTCTACAGTAAGACACTAATAAATAGCTTTTCCTTGGGGGAAGAACCATTCTCCCATCTTTAAGAAATTTCTTTGGTTATGTGAAATTCAAATTTGTTAACTTGCCCTACAAACAGCAACTCATTTAGAAACAAATTACAAATATTGGATGGAGACAGGGAACTTGATAATGCAGTGCTGCCACATCAGTCGTAGAATAATGCATCTTAATGAAGGCTTCCCATGTGAATAAACCATTATATTTACAAGCTTTTCACAGTTAATGACCCAGAACTGGATAACGAAACTCACATTTTTAGTGTGGTCCTCTGTCAGCAAAAGTATATGTATTAATAATTGATGTTGCTGTAAAGATAGGACATAATATGAAGATTCCTGAGTTTGTGGGGAAAATAGGACTACATGGTCCATTAAGTTAAAATGCTTATCTAATGTTTGATGGGCTTTGCCTTTAAAATCCTTGTTTAAATTAATAAGGCAAAATGGACATTTGTCTCAAAGAGAATTTTATTCCAACTCATCAGCTGTGAGTATGCTGATGAGAGCTCTGTTAGATTCTTCTCATCTTTACTTCTTCTCCCCAGCGAGAATCTGGGTTTTCTGAAAGCACAAGACCCACGACCAGAGGAAGGACGAAGTTCCCCACACCTCCCAGGTAAGCCAATGTGATGAACACCTTTTCCCTTTTCAGCCTGGGAAGTCGGTTCACAGCTGGCTCTTTCTGAGGCTGAAGAGCCTGGCTCTCTGCCTGGTCAGCTCCACGGCTCTGCCCAACCCAGCCCATGTTACTGTTCATTAGGAAGCACTTGGAGGTGTGCAGGATGGCTGAACGTGCTTATGGCTACAGCTCCACATCTAGGAGGCCCCATGCTGTGGAGCTAACTGCTCTTCAATTGTTCCATTACGACTTAGAAGGGGAGATAGCCTTCATTTCAATGAAATCAATGTTTCATTTTACCTCATGTTTTAAGGCTAACGTTCAGATGATGCCTGAAAGGTGGATTTACTGCAGCTTTTATTACTGAGTGCTTAATTTAGGACAGCTTCATTTCTTAGACCTGAAGCAGCCCAGCTTAAATACTGTGTGGTTTTACGGGACTTCTTCAGCCAATATTCTGCTGCAGACAATATTGCCCATGATTGTAATCTTTTGAAATACATACTAGTTGTGTACATTATACTGTAGTTTGCTTATTTTTGGTACTAGTATAGTTTGCTTCTCTGAAGGACTTTATTTCCTAAACAAAGTATGTATTTTTAAAGTAGTTTTAATGGTCGCTTATATTGAGCAATAGTGAACATGGAATTTTATTTACATGTGGACAATAGAGGCAAGTAACTACTTATTAGTAGACTAAAAGAACTTACCACCTAAGCAGCTGGGGTCCTACTCTTCACTTATGGCTGTTAGTGTACTGAATTTTGACTTGTGATCCAAATTATCTTTAAAAATTTGCTATAGTAGTTAGATACATTCTTGCTTTCTCATTTCCTCAGTCTATTTTGTCTGGCTGCAGGAAGAATGTATTTTAAAGACGTCTCTCGTGAAGACTGCATTCATATAGGTTCTATGGTACACTAATGGTGATAGCCACATCAATTATATGGCTGAGTTCCTAAATTAGGCACAAAAAAGGAACAACTGAGGAAAATATATTGCATTCATTAAAGCTTCCCTGCTATATGATTCACTTCAATGGCTTTGCCAATTAAAGTAATTGTCATATGCATTCAAACAAAGCATTTGTAGTAAGAGGCCTTGTTAGAAAAATATTGGAAAAGGCTGTTTTATGGATTTATATACGTATGTTTTAAAAAATTGGCATGCAGCACTTCTTAATAAGACAAAAGAAAATTTAAAGTGGAGAAAACACATTCATGACCATTTAAGCTTATATAATTTTGGTTATGTTTATTTCTGATATTATACCTGGGCATACTGTCAAACTTCTACTAAAAATGGCCAGTATGTTTTAGACTCTGAAAGGCAGTGATTTCATTGTTAGTGTGACTCCAGCCAATGAAAGCCAAACTATTTAGTGGGCTTCTTGCTTCCCAACATCCTTCTGTCTCAAAAATAAGCAGGTTTAAAATTTCTATTGAAAACAGAGCAGATTAGCTATCGCTGCTGAGATGTGTATATCTGCCTAGTGAAATAGCAGATAACTTTGTGCTGACATCAAAACGTCATCTAGGTTGCAAGTGAAACACTTTTAATCTTATGCTTGATAAAAGCAGGCCTGCTGTGTACCACTGCTGTAACTGCTCACTTTTGAGAGGTGAAGAAATATTTTAAACTTCACTTACAGAGTTTGCAGTTTGTTAAATCCCATATAATACTTATTTAGCCATAGTCTATAATGTTTACACAGAAGGCTATTCTGGGAAATGCTAATTTTTTTTTTTTTTTGTTTTCCTGTTGACTGAATGAAATTAATTATATTTATGAGGAATTCGAAGAACAAGGAATGTTTGGCAGACTATTTTCTCAGATATAAATAAAGGCCTTACCCATGACAACATGCCTAAATTTAGGGTATGTTTAAAAGAGGTAAGAAGCAGAGAACAGTTTTGTTTTTTTGTTTTTTTTTTTGGTGTAGTGTTTTTTTTTTTCCCAAGTTTAAGATCCTATAGAACCTTTCATGTGAGAAGGATACAGAGGAAGAGTGGTGGGAACAGCGTGTGAGAAAATCATAGATCAGCATGTATTGTGCCAATAACTCTTTGGTGAGGGCTGAAATTATGGGTAGAGCAGTGTGAGTTTGGTGGAACTGTAAATTGGTAGATGCATCTGTGAGACAAGAAGGCAACTTCGTGTGTGTCCAAAGCACACAGGGCTCAGCCCTATACCTTGTTCAAGCATAGGTTCCACTGGGATGGATTACTTGTGCTTGTTTAAGTGGAAACATGAGCAAGGGGATATCCAGGCATTTGGAGTCCTCCTGCCTCAAAATCACAGCAGTAGGTTGAGCCCCTAAATTGGGATGGATTTTGTCTTGCCTTTCTCTGTTCCTTGTTCTTAGACACCTCCTGCCTTTCCATAAATCAGTCTGATCACAAACTGTTTATTCTAACATTTTATGTTTAAAATCAGCTTCTCCTCTTTCCAGTAGCCTGTGTTCTGAGATAATAACTTCCTGCAGGGTCTGCCCTAGTAGGAGAGTCTGTCAGGGAGAGTGCTGAGTGGAAATCCATTATCAGGCTTGGGCTGTTTTGCACCAACCATGAGACCAAGCAGTTGCCAAAAACCAGTTCAGACATCCAGTTACACCAGGCTGATAGCTAGTTTGTATTGCAGTGAGTGACACAATAATCACAGCAACCTCCAACCAGAGTGTTTAATGACAGGGAATTTAAAAACCACAGAATGGTTTGGGTTGGAAGGGACTTTAAAGATCATCTAGTTGCAACCCTCCTGCCACAGGCAGGGACACTGCCCACTAGACCAGGTTGCTCAAAGTCCCATCCAACTTGGTCTTGAACAGCTCCAGGGATGGAGCATCCAGAAACAGGCAAGTGCAAGTACACACCAGTTCAAAAACTTGAACAATGGTATGTTATAATTGGGCTGTAATGGTATAATAGTCAGCGCAAGGCAACACAAGTTTGTTTGGACAACATGTGGATATTTTGAAGACAATTTAATGCATTTTCTTGAAATATCAGTGTGGTTGGTGTGGCTTAAACATAGGTCTCTACCTTGAACATTGGTTACGGTGGTCATGCTGGAACTAGTAGTAAACAGCATTGTGGCAGCAATGTGAGGAAGATCAGGAAATGAGTCAGGATACACTTACCAAGATATATGTGCTCTTAGCAATGTTTGCTTCTCATTACAAATTAAACCAGGATTGCAAATTGTGATTTATTGGAGATATAGCAAAACATGTGCTGAGGGAATCATGCTGTTTCTGCAATTAAGCTTTAATAAATAATAATAATAATGAGGCTTTACTTTTGAGCCAAGAAAAATCTCAGGAACATGGGCTTCTACTCTGTCATCGAGCAAAAGATGAAACAGAATCAAATTCCAGAAAAGATACATACGTTTTTCTGAAGCAAGCAGACAGGAAAGAAAACAATACCGAATTAAGTAAAAGACTGGACAATTCTTGGTCTTTGCACATATTTCTGTATTTTTTAGGCCAACACAATTGAATTTTTCCCCAAATGATTATTTAGAGCTTCAAATGGACTAGCTCTTGTTGTAAAACAGTCTTTATATGAAAGTCTAACATAGATGTTTTAAAAGGAGCTATAATTATAAGAGAAATTATATTTATTGCAGTAAAAGCCAAGCCTCCTTTGGGATGGACCTAGAGTAATGGATGGCTAGGTCTTCTAATTTATCTAAGTCGTGAAGCATTAGAAAAGCAAATTCAACATATTTACACATGAAGACCTGTGGTCATTTTTTAGAGGGCTGACATGGTCATACATCAAAGGGACTTGACCTCTGGAGCTCACTGCCTATCTATCAGTGTGAGCCAATGCCTGCTTGCCACTCACTTCCTTTGGAGACCATGGAAGGGAATGCAGCACAAAAAGTAGAAGGGAAACACAAATAGGGAATATGAAAATGCTAGAAAGATGAGCAGGATTTTTTATATATATTTAGAGGTATCAATTTTTTCCCTATATTCTTTGATTGTATACGTGGTAGAGTAATGAGTCTGAGTGCAGAGTTGCAAACATCAGTTCTCTTGTTCCTAAATGAAGGTCAGGAAATGAATATACTGTATATATTTAGTTTTAATTCCCTTCGTCCCTATGATCATACAGATTTCCTTCCCATAAACTAGGCTATCTACATCCTCATTATCAGTTACTCTGATATCGGCCACCATGAAAAGAGTGCTTGGCTGTGAACTGCCTGATAACTGATACCAGACTTAGATTTAATTCCTAAGGCTTTAGGTTTAAGACTTGACAGGAGCTGTCCTGGAATTTGATAGGAAACAGTCCCTTGTTTCGCAAAAGGCATAATTTCTAATTCATTTTCAGTACATCCCAAATATTCACCATTTTAGGTCCGCACTAGTTAAACTCTGAGAATTTTTTCTTGGAGACAGAATTAGCACCCAAAGCTCTGTTTAGCTATGCTGGCCACACTTGTAACGACCAGCAGATATTAAAGGCAATAATCCATAAAGTGTTACCTGGATTTAACATGGCAAGGCCTAGGTAAACGTACATGTTACTTCCTAAAGATAAGATTTTAAGGTAATTTTTAACTGTTGATGCAAGTTTGTCAGATGTATGCTATAGGCACAATCAATTTTCATAAACCTACAATGTAGCTAAGGGCAGTTTCAGGGCTGGGCAAAAAAATCACCCAAAATCTTTTGGAAAAGCAGAAAGCATGTTTTAATTCAAAGTTAAGTCATGAGTTTGTAAATTAATGATTTAAGAATGGTAGAACATGGAGGTATAAATAAACCTACCAAACGTGGAGCAGGGATGAATGCAGGGGCAATATGGTGCTGCAAAGCAGCTTTACTAGAACGGGGTACAAGGGCTGTGCCACTGGGGCTGGAAAGAGCTGAGGCCTAACACCTGTTAGTGCTTAATGAAGGCACGCAAAGAACTGGTGGTGGCCTAAAAATGTCAAGTGTGAAGAGTTTACCCTTTTTCTCAGGTGCTTGCTAGAAGGAAGATATTGGTGGGAGGAGATGAACCTTCTCCAAGAGCCCCAGAAAGAGCTTCTGTTTGGAAAGGGTGCTTCCATTTTTCTCTTTCACCCCATGTGGTCTCAATGACTATGGACAGCTGTTCACCTCCCTGTACTTTTGTGGTATGATGTGAGGAATATTTTGGTTATTTCTATATAGACTTATGGAAATAAGTCCATACGGTGAAGCAGGGCTTCACCAAGGGCAAATCATGCCTGACAAACCTGATGGCCTTCTATGAAAAGGTCACAACATGAACAGACGAGGTGCGAGCGACGGATGTCATTTACCCGGACCTGAGCAGAGCTTTCAACAACGTCCCCCACGACATCCTGATCTCCAAACTGGTGAAACAGGGGTTGGACGGGTGGACCACCAGTTGGGTAAAGAACTGGCTTGATGGCTGC
>NW_008631571.1:0-8688 GCF_000691845.1 Merops nubicus
CTTTTAGTGCCATGCATACTGTCAACAGTTCTTTCTCCAGAGTGGAATATCATTTTTCCGATGTTGCGCGGGGAGCCCCAGAATCACGACACACTTCACAGAAGGTTTGTCAGTGTTCTGCTTTAATCTACACAGGCAGCTGTATTTATACACGCAGTGACCAATCACATATAGTTTATACTTTTGTATTGGTTAATACTGCATAGCCACGCTCTAACCCCGTATCCCAATAGGTTAAATGTCTCTGTCCACGTGCCGTGGCGCTGACAGGATGGTCTCCTACTTGCAAGTTCTGGCCAAGCTTTGATCTGTGCAGACGCTGTCGAGCTGTCCCCCATGTCCTTCTTGCCTAGAGCCTCAAGGGCACAATGCCCTTGAGGTTCACCTCTGGTATTTCATCATCTTCCTTGTAGCCTGAGCTGCGCATAAGGGCTTCCAGGACGCCATCTTGTGATGCAGCTAAAATTGAGAATAGAAACCAATTGGTCGGTACTCCCATTAGGTCCCTGTTGCCAAAGTGATATGACAAAGCACTGGCTGAGAACCCCTTTTCTATTATTATTGGATCTTCTGGGTGGAGAGGTCCCAGAGTTTGAAAAGTTTGAGCTTCCAATAATAATAGCCTCAGGGCCTCATCATGGGATGTGTCCCATTCCCAATGGCAACGCTTTTTCAATAAAACATAGAAAGGATGTGCTATAACAGAACAGTCTGGAATATGCTTTCTCCAGCATTGAAGACTTCCCGATATTTCCTGTAATTCCTTTTTATTAGATGGTATCTTTATTTGGTTCAGATAAGACAGGGTATCAGAAGGAATATTCCAGGTTCCGCCTTTCCACCTTATCGCCAGGAACTTAACCTCTTGGGATGGGGTCTGCCTTTTCTCCTCAGGAATTTCTATTTGCAGGTGTGCTAGATGTTTTATTATGGCATTGTAATCACCTTTTACCTCTTCCTCACTCTGACCCCCTATCAGCACATCATCTATGTACTGATAGACTTTTATTTTGAAGTTATCTTTGATTTCTGGAATGTTTTCCAGTTCATACGCAAGTGTGTGATGAGCCAGTGTGGGTGAGTGTTTGTAGCCTTGGGGTAACCTTGTGAAAGCATATTGCACTCTGCCCCAAGTGAAAGCAAAATATTTTTGGTCCTCAGGATCAATAGGAACCTCAAAAAACATGTATTTTATATCCAAAGAAGCCAGCACTGGGTGTGCTTTCTGAATCTCTAGTATCAAATCAGCAATTCTGGGTACAGCAGCTGTTAATGCCTCAGTATTCATCTTTCTGAAATCTACTGTCATTCTCCATTTACCATTTGGTTTTCTCACAGGCCACGTTGGAGAGTTAAATGGTGAAGACAAGGCACAATGATGCCTTGTTGTCTTAAATCCGAAATCATTTATTTAACACCATCTTTGGCAGCAGTTGGAATAGAATATTGCTTCACATTGGTTTTCCTGCTCTGTGGCAAGAGTGGTGCACACTGCAGCAATCTTATCTGTGATGTTATGCCGAAACTCCAGTGGCGGCCTTCTTCATCTATCCATGCTCAACCTAGAAGAACATCCATTCCTAACAAGTTAAAAGGAAAATCATCAACAACCATTTCAACCCAAATTGGTTTTTTTTTGTCTCGTGGTAAATACAAAGTAACTTTAGCTGTCCCTTGCAAAGTAGAATTACCAAATGTACCACTTATGCATATTGGTTTTGAAGAAAAGGTAATGCCACACTGCTCAGCCAAATAAGCCTGCAGTGTAGAAATTTGTGCCCCAGTGTCTACCACAAAAGTTACTGGATAACGTTTTGGCCCAACAGCACATGTAAGTTCCAAATCTCTATCCCTATTTCGAGCTAGTCTTAACACATTTTGCCTGTCCTTTGGAACATGGGAAGTTTTAGAATAAACCTGAGTAACAACTATTTGTAAATTATCTCTAGTATTTACATCATGGCTTTGTATGCGTACCCTCCTCCTCCACCTCTTAAACTGTCTGTTTTCGACTGTTTTTAGCCGGAGGAGGGCTGTCTAGTTTCCTGAGGTGGAGGGTCTCCCCATTGATCCCCTCTGGAAGTTAGACCTTGATTGGGGTCCCCCAGATTGATTATTATCAGAATTGGGCCTTTGGGAACAGAATGTTATCAGTTCCTGTAAAAGTGGCTCGTCCGAAAATTTAGCCAGTATTGAATCTGGGATCCCTAGATGTCTAGCATCATCCTTAAGCTTGTTTAATGAGTCCTGATTCTGTGGTGACGAAGGATGTGATCTTCCGGGGCACTGTTTTCTGGATTGATTATTTGGCCTTCTATTCTTCCTGTCTTGATTTTTTGCTGTCCAATCACCCCTTGATTTCTCCTCTTGCTTAGGAGGAAATGGTTTCTGAGGTGATCCAGCAGTTGCCCCAGCATAGGAAAGCCTGGCAATCTGCCTAGTCCTAGGGGTCTCGCTTTATTTGCCACATCATTTGGCATGAGCCAACAACTCCCTTGCCAATTCAGTCCAAGTAATTTGCAGGTTTCCTCCTTTGATTTTATCTTGCATTTCCGTCACCTTAGCTTTTGTTGAATGAGGGAACCCCCTAACTAAAGGGGTCAATCTGTTCCAGTCTACATTATGAGTCATAAATTGCTTGCAATATGGCAGCTTTGTGGACATTTACTGTAATGTCAGAGTAGCCTCCTTTTAGGGCAATTTGTTCCCCTCTGCAGAGGGAATCTGTTTCACCAACACAATAGGCTGCACGTTGGGTCAGAGACCAGAGGTGATTTCGGTTCCCTGTGGTTAAAATAATTCTGGGCCCCCAGTTTCCCATAGCTTCCTGCTCAGTCAATAAAATTCCCTCACCTCCGGTAAGGGGAAACTCATATAACATGTTTGGCCTCTGTTTAAGTTGGAAGTCTGATGAATTGTTTCCATGTTTAACTGGCTCTGGAGAAGTATATGGTTTATCCTTAGTCTCCATATCTGCCTGGGCAGCACCTTCTCTTTGCACAGAGACAGTCATCTTAACTGGACGCATCTTTTTCTGTTCTACCCTGTCTGACTCTATTTCCTACTTCTTCTCTTAAAAGTTCCTAAGAAAGTCCTAAATGGCTTCTCACTAGCGGATACTGTGTATCAGTTGGCTGAGATATAGCTTCTTCCTGTTTTGCTACTTGAGGAAGCTGAGGAGGCAACGGGGCCTGAACAGAGGTTGAGGAGGCAAAAAGCTCAGGAGCTTTTTGTTCTTGGGAAGGACTTGGCATTCCTATCAGGTGACTTACCAACAAACACTCTAGCTGGACATTTTGACTTATATCGGGCTGGGGTTGTTTCAACTGCCTTGATGGTATCCCAGTTGGTAATTGGTGGCTTTTCACATCATGTTGCAAATATTGAGCCCCTTTAAAAGGTGCTTCCTTGAGCACCTGTTGCAATCTTTCCTTTTCTTTTTTTATCTCCAGGCAATCCCAGTATAGATCCTAAGATTCTTTTTGTAACCCCATATGTTTCTGTTTCATCCGTTCTATATCTGCAAGCAACCCAGTATTATTGATTTGTAATTTAACATGTTTGTGGCCCTCTGATTGACAGGCTTCCTTCCACTTTTGGTTATCTGTTTTCAATATTGTAATTTCCTCCTGCAGGCCTTTATTTTCTTTATCCAATTTCAAAATCCCAGCTTTCAATTCTCTCATTTCCCTTAAGGTATCTTCTCTATATCACCATTAATTGCTCACACCTCTGTACTACCTCCTCATGCTCCTCTATATCAGCCTGCCCTATTCCTACAAACTTGGACTCCATTTTTAGCAATATTTCTTTAAATTTCCTTTTTGTTCTACTTTCATTTCCCTGAGTTCTTGCCATATTTTCCTATTATCCTCCCGCACATCCTCATATTCAGAGGTTGGAATCCTCAGCTCAACGTTTACATCACCACCATGGCTCCTTCGAACATCATCATCCCCAACTGTGACATCCAACTCAGCAATACTTTCCTTGTTAGTAGTATCCGGGCTTTCTTGAACCTCACCAAATTCAATGGTGGTCTCTGGTGACTCAGTACCCTTATCACTGGTATTCATTTTGATGCTAACTTCATGCTTTATATATTTTTTTTCTGAATTGATTAATAAATTTATAGTGTGGTCTGGGATTCCAAGAAACCCTCAGATCCCACTTCTGACTCCAATTTGTCATGAACTGGAAAATGATAGTTGCCAGATGTCAGGGTCGTTGACTTCCTCCCCTGTTATAGTAAGGAGAATTGTAGAGTTATAAATATAGCTGAGACGTTCATGTAGCATCATATTTCAGAGGGTAGGTCAAAAACACCCTCTCACCATGCTCATAAAATTTCACTGAGACCAACAGTTAATGAACAAACTGTTTAATTTATTTAGAAACAACATCTATTAAAACTTAAGGTTCAAGAAAGATAATACGTATATGTAAAATAAGAGAAACCCGGAGGTGTAGGATTAGTGAAAGAAAATGAGGGGACTTAGCCCAATTAAAAGACTAGGAGTCCAGGGAGAACAGGGGTTGCTGCCTCAGGGGAGAGTGTGTGCATGTATACACACAATAAAATTACCAGTATGAATTCACCCAAGATGGTGTCAGTTGGAAGTTGCAGTGGATGATGGGATGTGTAGTCCTTGATGACGGAAATGATGGTAGCCGGAAGTCTTGAGGTCCTCTGGGATATGTAGTCCTCAGCAGCAAAGTGATGACGTGGAGGGTTGTCCAAAAATGGTGGCAGTCTGTGCCATGGTCAGCAGCTCCGCACAGGGAGCCGCGGCACACATCGGTCACTTTAGCCTCGTGTTTTGCCAATGACCAGACTCAACAAAAATGATAGCACCAGCAGGAAAAGAATCCAATATGCAGACTGTATTGTAGACAAACATGTTATGATACAGATGACCACTAGGGGTACAAACAGGTCAACCAGCACATACATGATCGATGCCACCCCCAACAATCCCACAAATGACACAACTCGGCCCACAACAGGTGGTACAAACAGAGACCAGAGATTGCCCACAGTTGGCATAGGAAACAGCCAGACCAGCAAGCTAAGCACATAAGAGAAAGGTGCCCATATAGTGACTCTCACCCAATCGGCCCACATTCACAAAGGTCTTAAGCAGACTGGGGCCCCGCTCCAGGGAAAGTCAGTTGGTCTTCCCTGAACCAGGACACTCTGTGGAGTGCACTCCACAGAGCAGACACTCCTGACTCCCTGCAAGTGGTCCCAGCTTTTATCCCCAAGCGGGACACCTGACATTTGTTTACTCAATGCGGGACACCTGGGGCTCATTTCCCTTATGGCTCTCCCTGCAGGGCCGGCCGCACCCTGGGGGGGAGCTATAAGGCAAACTCACCACCTCTTTATGAAGGGCTGTGGGAATCACCTGTATGTCAACCTTAATTTGGGGGCTCAGGGTTCAAACCCCAGCATTTCACCCCAGAGCGCAGGCAGTGCCTGGCAGCAGCTCTTCTGGGGGTTGAGCTGTGCCTCAGGCGAGCAGGCAGAAGCCAGAAAGCAGCGCTGTGCTGGCAGCTTAGATGGGCAGGTGGCAGCAAAACGATTCTTTGCCACGAATGGGGGTCTGGCTGTGCCGTGGGGTATCAGCAGCCAAAAAGTGGCGGCTTGCCACACAAACAGGCAGGGACCACGAACACAGAGAGCTGTGGCGGCAGGCACTCAGCAGAAGAAAAACGCAGCTCCGGGGGGGTAGGGGGACATGCTAGCCGCAGTGGAAATGGAATGGCTTCCCCCTCCCACCTTCTCCCCACCTTATTTGCCAGCAGAGTTGTCCTCGGAGTGGTGGCTGAAGTGGTCCTGCGTAGTTGAAAGTTCGCACTAAGCCGGTGGCTTTTACAGCCTCCTGGTGAAGTCTGACCAATAAGAGTCATACTTTTATGAAAAAAAAAAAATCTTACTTTCAATTTCCAGAAACGTCCGATATAATTGTGTCCCAGCCCTTCAGGAGGGGCTCCTCTGTTCATTATTTCAGGGTCAAAAGGCAAAAGAAAGGAAAACTGTTCTGTTTGCCACACTCATCATTGTTCATAATCAAGACTGGCCATTTCCTTTAATATGGTGTCCGCGACACTCAGTAAGTGACCTCTTTGTTACTGAAAGAACAGTCATTTTTAAAAAGGCATAAGAAAATGGAAATATAATTTCTTGTTTCTGTAGATTTCAATTTCTTTTTATAGATAAGGACTTGGAAGTCAGTGAATTGGAAACCTGCTGGTCACATGAAGAGTCCTTATTTGATTCTACTTTATCTGCTCTAGGTGCTCACCAGAAATTAAATTCTTGGGGTTTCAAAAGGATGGGAGCTTTTTTTTGAAGTGTCTTTCAAGGTAACTAAATTAGATTATTAGCTATTGCCCTATCCTGGGTTCAGCCAGGATACAGTTAATTTCCACACGTGGCTGCAGCAGGGAAAGGCTGTAGCTGGGCGGGGCCAAAGCTGTGGTAAGCAACTGACCCAGCCAGTGGGGTATTTGATATCACACTGATGTCATGCCCTACAGATAAGAGGAGAAGGGAGTGGCAGTTATTTCTTGTGGGTTAGATTGTTGCTGGAGCAGGGAGAGCTGCTGCATCTTGGGTAAGGGGTTTACTGTCACTTGCTTTATATACTGTTTCACTGATATTGTCATTGTTGTTGCCTGCTCTCTGTCTGCTGCCTTGTTAAACTGCCCTCGTCTCAACCCATGGACTTCTTTGTTTTCTCTTCGCCTGACACGTGGCAGAGGAGGGGTGGGTGGCTGCTGGGGTTTAGCTCCAACCTAAAGTTAAACCATGACAGGAGAGAAAACATATTGTATTTTTGAAACTCTTAGTTCAAAATTCAGAACCCTCTTGTCAGGCTCAGGTTATATGGGAAGATAGTCAGACATCTTCAGATGAGATTTGGAATAGTTAGCTTTTTTAGCTGCTGAGAACTGTCTGGGAGGAATACAGAATTCAGATTAATGTTGTGTTGTGGTTTGGGGTAAGGGTAGTCCCCAGAACCGTAATAGATATTCTCTCCCCTTCCCCCACCCCTGAAAGGGAAAGGGAATAATTGAGAGAGAGAGACTTGTTGATTAGAAAAGAATAGAAAACAGTTTTAATACCACCACAAGTAATAATAATAAAGTAGGTTATGTACAAATATATACAAATATACAAAGTCCCGAATCTAATTCCCTCCGGAATGTCACCGTCACCTCCGGATGGGGAGAAGTCCCTAGGGAGAGGATCCCAGGCTGGACTCAGCCACAGACAGCGACTGGGCACAGGAGCTGGATTCTGGAACTTAGTTCAGGAACACAGGAGTTGAAATCAAAGGCAGGATGAAGTCCTCCTCAGATGCCATCCACTGCAGCAGCGGTAGCCAGCAGCCCAGTAGTAGCAGTAGACTGAAGAAGAAGAGCGGAAGGGGCGACAGAAGGGCTGCCCCTCCTGATCCTCCAGCTTCTACTGGATATGAGGGCTATGGGATGGAATACCCCATTGGTGAATCTTGGGGTGAGTTATTCTGTCCGCTTTTCCCCGCAGGTGTGGGGTGTTCTTTGCCCCCCTTTGTGTGGGATCCAAGTTCAGCAGTGGCCTTGGTCTGCATACCAATTTCTGGCAGTAATTCTAAATATGAAGTCTTATCACTGCTATAGTTAGATAGTTTATGAAAACACTGTTAACTCAGACAGAGCAGTTAATTAGAGGAACTTTAGTTAAAAAGTAAAATCATAGAGTAGAACCAGCTCTATTTACTCCAAACCAGGACATGTTGTAACTCTTTATGGATCAGGCCTGCTAAGAACTAGAGTCCCTACTGATTTGATATACATACCCTGGAGCCATCTCCTAAAGAGAGATGCTTCTCTCTTAGCCTTTTATAACACTTCCTGTTACAAATCCATCTCCTTTTTCCTTCTGTCCCACAGCCATTTTACAGAGCTCTAGTTCTGAGTATACAGATGCACATAGAGACTGGAGCTGGATATGTAAACTGATGTATGTCCTGCTTAGGTGTTAACATTGCCTTTTGAATATTACTTTTCAAAAAAAATATATTTTGAGGGTTTTAAACCTGCTGGTTTTGCCCGGGAAGAAAACACCCCAGCGGGACCCCAGTAGTACCTCCAGGGTGGTCTTCAGCGAAGAGGAGGACAGTGGCGGTTAAAGGAGGGATGGGCAACGATCGCTTTCTTCCAAAATAAAAGGCTTTAATAACATGAAAATAACAAACAAAAACACCTGAGGCAGGCACTGAAACAGCACCCACCCCAGGGGGAGAAGCAGAAGAGCATGTGGCCTTGGGGCCAGGGGTTTTTAACAGGTAGGTAGGGGGGATTACAAAGGCATTGTCCTGTAAGGATACACGGATGGGTTACCTACAGGTCAGGGGTCCAATGGGTGTTAGGGGATTGGTCTTGTGGTGGCTAAGCCAACCACAACCTGGGAAAGATGGAAAATTCTGGATGTGTGCCCATGTTTGGGGACAAAGAGGCAACAGAAACCTCTGTATCCAGGAGGTGCACTGCAACATTTGAACCTGAAATCTGCCAAAATTCCTTAAGAAGCAACAGCTGAAATCCAGTAACTAAAGATGTCAAAGAAAACTTATCCTAAATTTCTGTGAAACTCAGATTTCACCCAAGTATAATGTATACCAACAAAGAGGAAATCAG
>NW_008631572.1:0-8932 GCF_000691845.1 Merops nubicus
TTTTTTTTTTATTTCTGGAATAAACTTTTCTGTCATTTTCTGATGCACTAAAGATTTCCAAGATCTTTTTGTTACCACGTGGCTTGAGTTGAAAGTTAGAAGTGTAGGAAATATTACACTTCCCATAAATCAGAGGTCTCTTTTTGTCTAGCTCTGTCACTCCTTATCCATTTTGGTTTACTGCCTCTGGACTTTTGTCCTTGCTGCTATAGCATCTGTGTCTATCTTCCTCAATGCTACTCACACTGCAGAGATGGAGGTGTACTCCTTGCAAACAGCCTGGCATTTGTGGTTGGTAATTTAGATCTTCTTGTCTGTTTTTATGTCCCTTGCTTAGCACTGATCCTTCATTTAGGAATAATGACCTGACAGGATTTTCTAGACTATCTGAGGAATTACCATGTGTTTTAACAAAATACATTTGCACCTTAGCAAGAGGGATCCTTGTGTACCCACAGAACTAAATGGAGGGGGGAAAAAAAAGAGTATTTCTCATCCCACAGAAATAAAACTGAAATCTGTCCCAGGGGTGGGGACTCTGCTACATACAGAAGGAGGTAGCGGTGTTCAGATCAGGGGAGAAGTGACATTGCTGTCTCCAGCTTGGGCCTCTCAGATTGAATTTAGACCTCAATTCAAATTTCTGCTATGCCACGTGTCACTTCGGACAAGTCACTCCCACCATCTGTGCCCTTTGCCTGTAAAATTAATACAATTCTTTGCTAATTCCTATGCCAGGAGAGATCTGAGTGCATAGGCTTTGAGGTTTGTGAGTATATGAACCTCAGAGTTAACAAAAGCGTTCCCACCACGGTAAAACTTCCTTCTACCTCATTTACAATATGTTTCTGTGTCAACAGTGCACTGTATACTTTAGTGCTGTTTGCTTGTAATTTTTCTTAGAACAGTTGTCCTTTGCATGTGAGAAATGTGGCAAACTTTGTTTAACAATTGTAAAACCAATGTACTTTATACATAGCATTGTTATTTTAAGGTCAAGACGAATTTATTTGTAATATTGTGTTTACTCATGATCCTTGAGCTGATTTGCCTGATGTTTGTTTTTGCTTTCCCCTCTCAGTGGCAGTGGTAGTCAACCTACTGGTTTTAATGACTGTACATGTGAATTTATCTTCTGCAGAGAGACTTGAACTTACTCTCTGTCTCCTCTGCAGAAAGCTTATCCCTCTCAGGAATGTGAGAGTAATATGGAAGCACTAGGTTAAGAAATAAGGTTCCTGGACTGCTTTCATTCTAGTGCATCTGTTCTAGCTTTAATTTGTTCATAAATTTTTTTTCACAGATATTAGCTACTTTTTTTTTTTTTTTAATAACATTACTGCTCTGTAATCATGCTGTGTTTCTCTGTGTTGATTGCCTAGCACTGAAACATACAGAAAAAAAAAAAGCTGATAATCTTGCATTACTGTCATAACCTCTGTGGTCACCAGTGAGATGTAACCAACCTGAAGAACAAGTGGAGTAGTGAGGTAAATCTTCATGAAAGTCCCCAAGATCTTTCCACACCTTAGGAAGAAACAGGATACTCTCAGGATAAGTGTAAAGAGGGCACAGAATTGGCCAGAACACTGGTGCTATTAGAAATGTTTTAGTAAGAAATAAACTGACTTGGAAGACAACATGAGACTTCAGCTGAGCAATATCTGTTGGAATTACCTGTTCCACACACAAGTGAGGCACCTATCATCCTGTACAGGAACAAAATGAAGAAGAAACACAACATAATATGGGCCAAAAATTACCTCGGTAATCAACATATGAAGGAACAATTAAATAGAGTTTGCTGCTCTGAGTGTTTTCAGCACCACAGCATTTTAGAACCACTCTGTTCCCCAAGTTCTCAGGTCACACTGAGAACTTCTTCACTGTCCCTAGATGCTGCCCAGACTTAGAGAGGCCACTCCTTGCTGCATTCCAAAGATAGCTGCTTGCAAGAACTTCTCTCCATAGGTGGCATACCTGGAAAATGGAGAGCGTTCCACAATGGGAACAGTAGGGTGGTCGTGGCTTATCTAAAAAGTTGAGAGAGGAGGCACATATGCATGTTGGTCAGATTTTGGGCTTTGGGAGTTGGCCAACAAATGCTTTCTCTGTCACTCAGCACCAAGCCAGCAAGTTGGATTTTGGCTGTAACAAATTCTGCAAGTTTCACTCCAGTACATCAGTATCACAAATTGCTCTGTGTCTGGTGATTTTAATTCACATCCATGAACTGCTATAAGGTGAAAATATTGTGTGCAAAATACACAAGCAAGATATAAAAAAAATTAAGTAGCTTAGTGATATTGGCATAATTAAGACAATGCAATTTGATGGTCCTTTTCTTCCAAGCTGTTACGGAATACTTGCTCCAGATTACCTTTAATGACATGGAGAAGGCAATACCTTAATAGGACTCTCTGGTACTTCCTTCAGTATTGTCAGCCAAGGTAAAATAGTTACTAACTGGCACATAAAGGTTACAAAGAGCAGGCATGCAAAGCTAGGGTCCGTACTTGGCTATCTCACAAGCTTAAAGTAATTAGGTCAGGCAGCATAGGAACAGGACATTAGAAAGGAAAGTGTGAACTCTCCCCATCTTCACTGCAACCAACACAAAAGGCAGCTTTGATCTAGGATCAGGGTGCATCACTTTGTTACACTTTTCCCTCCCTTAACAGAAAAAAAGTACACACCCTGAAACACTGACAGTATCTCAAATCACAGTGATGCTGTTAAATTAGTTTCATACACATTTGCAAGAGGTCCAAAAGCAATACTTGGACTCTGTTGATGTAAAAAAATTTTTCAGTGCCTGTGCTCAAGGGCTGTGTTCTGTTGGCTTACCAGTGATTAGAAGTCAAGGGCATGAACCATGTGCTGTGGTGTTAACCAGCTACTGTTTCAGGGCGGCGCACACATCAGCATTGCCAAATGCAACTTCTCTGTGCCAGGCTGATTATAGGCAGATTATCAAACCTAGGAGCACCTGCAGGCACTTAATTTCTTTTCTGCCATCCTGAAGAAAGATCTGGTAGCTGAAGAAAAATTGATTTACCCAACCTACTGAGTTGAAAGGCAGATAAGTGTAGTGTTTTCACTGTGACCTGCGTTGCAACACCAGCTTTCTCACATGGACTTCCTGAGCTAGCTCTCAGCTCTGAAGTTTGGAAAGCAGATATGGAGTACCCACACCAGCTTGGAGCTTAACCTCTACTCCCAAACCTGTGCAATAAGGCAAAAAAATTAGGCAGAATAGTTAGTCCAGGTATTGGAAACTGTGCAGCCCTAGTAGTAAGGGGAAGACTTCTTCACCTACCAGGGCTACACAGTTTGAAATATTCAACCCAACTGAATTAAAGCAAAGCAAAACAGAATGGTAATTGAATCCTTTGCTATCAAATTACTATCCTAAGCACTTGGTAAGTGTGGACCCCCCTGACATGCAGTTTCTGCAGAAAAGGGACCATTTCTCCCTGGATACAGGGATTAAAGGAGAAAATATATGATGCCTATTTTTTCCCAAGAGGACCTGAGCTTATAGATCTTCTACATGATAGAAAACTGAACGAGGAAGAAATTGGTTATTTAGGACCTGTTTCAAAAGGGCATACAGATGCCAGTCACTCTTCACAGAAACTTTGCTTTACATATAAACCTTCCAACCACCACTCCTTTTCCACAAGAGCCTTCTTTCATCTGCAGCTGATTAAGAGAAAATCTGAATGATTGTTCAAAGCTCCTCTCTTATAAAACCTAGATAGTTCAAAGTAAGAATGCAATTGTCACTCACAACAAAAATTGCAACGTCTTTAATGGATTTCTCAGGGTAAATGCTAAATATTTCTTCCAGGCTTGAAATTCCTTTCAGAGTACCTGCCCTAACTGCCGCACTGATCTGGTGTGGCACAAAAGCCACACCTATTTTTTCAGTGCCTTTTTGAACCAAACTTTCCTGTGTATAATTGGCTTATTTTAATAGAATCCACCCCATTAGGTCATTTTGCAGAAACCTCATTGGAGTTATTCATGTATGTTCAGTTTGCTCAAGGACTGGTATCATAAATTCCTTCTCTATATAAGTTCTCTGAGGAGATTAATTTCCTGTGGGCTGTTTCCTTAAAGGAAGCCTCAGAATTCTGCAAGAATGGTGAGTTCTTACATCTTATACTGTAAAATACCATGGTATGTTGCCATAGATTTTAAAGGAGGTTTTTTTTTTTGTGTTTTTTTTTTTTTAAATCTCAGTACTATGAGATCTAGGCAAAAAGTATGAACTTTGAAGAAGAGTAAAAATTCTGTATTTTGAAAGCAAAAATCTGAGATAAGCACAGGCAGATAAGAACCTTGGGTGAAATATATCAACATGTATATGACAGGAGACATCTAATAGGACTCCAGCCAAGGGTTTTTTTGTTTGTTTGTTGTTTTAGTTTTATAACCTGTTTTCACTTGCATGTAATGTTTGGAGATAACCTCTTTTCTAGCAGAGAGCAACTCTGTTGTGTCTCCACCTAGAATTTGCCTTCATTTTTGTGAAAAGTCAGGATAACGTCTGAATATTTAGTTAAACTCAAAAACGTTACCTTAGTTTTTACTCATTTGCATCTTTGTTGCAGTTCTGTGGGTTTTAACCTGTCCTGCAAAACAAAATACTAGTTTTTCCTCCTCTCATCTTCTTATAAGTCACCTGTTCTACTCCATCCAAAACAAATACACATATGTACAATGTACATATGTGTAAATATATATGTCATTGTTTATTCTTGGTCTACATTTCTTATCAAGGTTTTAAATTTATCATGGCTAATTCCATCCTAAAGTTCTTGCATTTATTTCCTACATATCCCAAATGAAAGCCTTTCATACATTGAAGGGTAATGTTCCTCAGACTAGCTGAGGAATTTGAGCCAAACTCAGAAAAAGCTGCTGACAAAGGTTACAGAGTATAGAATTATCTAGGTTGGAATGGACACCTGCAAGTCATTTGCTCTGACCTCCTGCTCAGAGCAGGGCCACGTCAACTTCAGCTAAAGTTCTTCAGCTTGTCCCTAATCCCTCAATATTAAGGTGAAGTATATGGTGGGTTCTTTAGACTCCAGTGAAGAAGTTTTTACAACTATGAGTTAGGTTGCTGTCACAGACAGTTGGTCATCATGTACAGTTGGTGACCAATCCTATGGAGGAAATAAGGGCAAGAAAAATTAATGGGGAGGGGAAAGGAATGGAGCACACTCCCTTTACAAACATTATCCGTGTCTGACTATTCTGTATCAAGCAATGATTGATTTTAACAGCTTAGAAAGATAAACTTTCTCCCGCCCCCCAATCATACTCTGCCTATGAATCTTCTAAATGGTTCAGTATTCCTGTTTGCATTTTAAAAGTTTCTAAAGAAAATTACATTTTGATTTGAAGCCAAAATACATTTTCCTGTTTCTAGTGATAGCATTTATCATCAACTTAATAGTTACTGAAGCATTCATATGAATACTGCTTTCTTTTTCAGAAAACCATCTTGGCCTGTCTTCTTGTTCTTGCCATTAGTGTGTCACTGTCCAATGCTTCTTGCTTCCTTCAGCCATTGAAGTCAGAGACAGCTAATGGTGAGTAGGTAAAAATTCAACTGTTCTCAACTTGACAGACATCACCACTATCTCTGCCTGATTTGATTTGTCCGTTCTGTGCAATTTATCACAAATTAGAAATAAGTGGGAACAGTGCAGAGAAACTCAGGAGAAATGGAGTACAGAGAGCATTTGTAATGTTATAAAAAAGAAGAGTTTCTCTGAGGAGCATCACACAGGCCAAATTACAAATGAATTTTGTCCAAGGAAGTAGCATAGGCTTAGTTTGTTCATCTGCATGAAGTAATAAAGCACATTGATCAATTTACTCCGTTTCTCTATACCAAGGCAAGTTCTTAAGAACAGAATGTCTGCTCCCCTTGAGTCTGAGACTGCTTTTCCTGAGCACAGCTAGTATATCAGTCTACAGATGACTGGAGCCAAAGGAAAATAATTGCATTTTTCTTTTTTGAGCATTTATGTGGACACAAATACTGATGTATGACAGTATGTAAACTAAAATTAGTGCCCTAAATAGAGCTTTTCCAGGGAAAGCTAGTGCTGCTACTAGAAAAATGAATTAACATTGCCAAAGAAACAGAACGCATAGGCAAGGATAGGATCTAGAACCTCAAGATTCTCCACTGTGTTTTGCCCTGTCGTCATAAAATCCTGCTTTTCAGATCACTTATTTAGGAAGTCTATTCAGTGTCTGTTGGACAGGAGCTTTATGTCCAATACATGTTTTCTTCCTGCAGCTGGGAACCAGGAAAAGTTTTCCAGGCAGATTTAGTGTTGCTCTAAGTGAGGAGTCAACAATAGTGGGTGTTAATGAGGGGGGGAATGTCAGAGCCTTTTCTTAACTCGGACTGCATCTGTGCCTAGCTGTCTTTCTGCTGGGTACTTAAAATCCTGTACTTAAAGATGAGCCACTCCAGGAAATCCCATGCTGCTGAGAACCACAGGAAGCAGAGTGACCCAGGATACTCTTCTGCATGCATTAGAATAGTAGCAGTCCTACTCTCTTGTAGAGCAACAGTTCTGCTGTGTTGGGGAACATCTATGTTTGCCAGATATGGATGTTAGTGTAAAAAGCCAACAAAGATTCCACCTGTTTTGTTACTAGCAATAGCATTGTTAGTGCAATAGGTCTCACACTGAAGGCTGCTTGGGCACTGTGTTTTCAGGCTGTCATGACTGGAAAGGACAGCTGCATGAATTTGATTCCAGCTGGAGGACCAGTAACTGCCTTGACTGCTCCTGTTCCAAGGCTGGAATTCGCTGCTGCACCAGGTGAGCTCAGAGCAGCAAGTGTGGAGGGGTGGGGAGTGGTTTGTCCTCCACTGCCATGATACCACCCAAACCACTTCACACACAGGTCTTTAAGAAATGACCATGACCCTACTCAAGCTCAGTTCATATCACAAAGTTATGCAGTAACCCAACACCATCATCACAGAGCATTCAGGAAGTTCTGACAAATACAGCTCATGTTTAACAAACAATTCTTGATTTTACTTAATTATTCTTGGGGCTAGAATTTCAGGCAAAATAATGATTCAAGGAAGAACATGTAGTTAATTAAGGAATTTCTACTGCTCCTAATCCAGATCTTCCCAAGGCTTCTCTCAGAAGCAGCTCACAACCCTTTGGTCTGTCTGTAATTTTTCCTATAGTGACATGCAACCACTCATGCAATTCTTGTTCCATACTGTGGCCAACAAGTAAAAGCAAATATATGGAGTAGCAAATAAACATAATATACCTTCAGTGTAAATCAGATCATTAAACTGCAACTCTCCCTTCATCCTGCTTAAGCAGCAGGCTAAGTAACATTTGTGCTTGGAGCTTTGTGTGACCTCCTGAACACCTCCTCAGTATAGCCTCTCCATATTAAAAGTGTAGATTCCATCTGAAATGAAAGGTGTTTAATTCTTGGTCTCATCACCTCTTTATCTTTCTTTTCCCAATGACAGCTTTGCATCACCAGTTGGCTATGATGAAGAGAAGTGCATAAAGGTTTTCAATAAGGAGAACTGCACTTACAAAGTATTGGAGAAAAATGATCACTCCAAAGAGTGCCCAGTCAGTGGGTGGGTGGGTTAACAGAGAAAGACTGTGAATCTGGGGGGTATTTCTTTTTTTGTTCTAAGGGTTCTCTCTCACACAGATTGAAAAACACTGACAAATCCAGCTGTTGAGTGAAATCTACTTGTAAAACCTATCATATAATAAAACTTAATATCAACTCACAAAAGACTCGCTAGATTTCTCCGTCTTTCATTTCTCAATGAAGAAAAAACTGACTTTTTCCTTCCTTGAGGACAAAAATTAAAGCTGAAATTTTTAGGTATCCTCAGTAGCTGCTAAATTTAATTCTTGTCTAGTCACACTTCATTAGCAGGGGCTATATTCTGTTATCTGTGCACAGCTGTATGTAAAATCTAAAATAAAATCAGATGAAACATCAGAAATCCATGTGACTTATTTTCTTCTTTGAAGATGGAAACCTAAAGAAATAACCAAAAAAATTAAATAAATAAATAAATGAAAAGTACCTTAAAAATCTTCCTGAACACTTTTTTTTTATGACAATGTCTTATATAATGGTCTTTTAGCCTCTATGGCTCCCTGGAGCCTGCCCAACCTACAGTCTGTAAGAGCCACCAGCTACCCAGTCTAACCCAGCCCTACATTTCCATTGTACCCACAGCACAGCAGACCCAGACCTCAACCTGGGGTTTTGGTAAAAGAAAAGGTCACTTATTCACATTAACCCTTAAAAAATTCAAGTTGTTAAATTGGTCAATGGGCAGAATTGAGGCAGGGTGGAGAGACGGATTTGGACTGGGGTCACACAGGGCAGAAAGTCAGCAAATCCACAAACAACAACCAAGAACAATACACTTGTCAGTACAAGCTCTCCCTTGGGACACTGCTTCCTAATCTTTATGGGTACATTTGTTCAGTTACCTTTTCCCAGAAGTCACTATGAGCATCCTACATCTACATGCTCTATTTCCACATAACAGAAAGAGGATGTCAGGGCTTCTGTAGCTTCCTCATTTCAAATTATGGAATAAGCACGTACCTTGTCAGCCAACCCAGTTCTGCTGTCTGCAGGGGCAAAACAAACTTCAGCTTTTGTCAGCATTGACCACGTGTGCTCTAGTGAGCACCACAGGACAGGAATTACACTCCAGTGTTTTATTCTGCCCCTGTTTCCCTTTTTTCTTCCCCAGGAAGACAACCCTATTGGTTATGCTTTTTAAACTGCCTGCCACATGCCCTCTTGGAAGAGAGCCCACAGTAAGCTACTTAATACAACAGTTTACAAGCCAAAGCTGCAAATATCACTGTGCAAA